>NC_053023.1:686312201-686508472 GCF_003073215.2 Triticum urartu | reverse complement strand
CTTGTGATGTTGCAGGAACAAACAGTGAGAAAAATGATGAAGAAATCGAGCAGAATAATGAAGAAATTGGCCCCCAAGTGCCATATTTGCTGTGTCTAGAATTGGGGAGCAGATCCTCCTTGGGATCGTCGCCGAATCAGCAGCAGGGCAGCAGATCTGCGCCTGGATCAGCGCCGGCAGACGTGTCAGACCCGACAACAGTAGAATCTGCCGCCCGCACGGGCTCCCGTGGCTCCGCGCACGCCACGCACCAGCTCTCGGGTGGCGGCAGTCCTCCGTCGGCCCCGCTCCAATCGCCAGGCTCCACGTGGCGACGTCCTGATGGCTCGGGCGGTCCGCGGTTTCCTGTCGAACCGCGCTGCTACAAGCGGCGCGCCCAGGTGCAGCCGACCAACGCGGGGCCCGGCGCTGAGCCATCCAGCCAGGTGGGCGCGGGCTTCGGTGCTAATTCGCGTGGCCCCGCGCAATCATGCGCCCATGATGAGCCGGCTGGCCACCTAGGATCCTCTGCGGCAGAAACAGCTTCTCTGTTGCATGCTGGAGACACAGAAGATCCGGCGCGGGTACCGAGCGGATCTACCTCGGGATCGCCTGCACCAGCAACTCTGTGCATGATTCTGGATTTTCTGCACCGGCTGATTCTGTGGCGGAATCTCGGCGCCTCACACGGCTGCAAAAAGGTGTAACTCAACCTCTTAATTACAAACATATGAGTAAATATGGTCTAGTCTGCTCTACAGATGAACAAGCTGAACCAAGGACTCTGGATGAGGCATTCGGAGATGAAAGATGGAGAAAAGCAATGATGGAAGAATATGTGGCACTAAAGAAAAATAAAACATGGAATTTGGTTCCCACACGGCAAGGTAAAAATCTTATAGATTTCAAGTGGGTGTTCAGAGTTAAAAGAAAATCTGATGGAACTGTTGACAGATACAAAGCTAGGCTTGTTGCAAAAGGGTTTAAACAAAGATATGGTATTGATTATGAGGATACCTTTAGCACCGTCAGACTTAAAAGGAGCCAACAGTTGGTTCCATCGGTAATTGTTCATGTCATCCCAGACATCATCTAGAATAAGTAAAACCCTCTTTGATTTGACATGGCTCTTCAAGTTCTCCTGAAGTTTCACAAAGCAGTTTATGTCTTCACACCTTTCTTGAGAAACAAAGTTTAACATATCCCTTGTCAGCCCCATTTCGTCAAAGTTGCGAGACACCCAAATCCATATTTTGTAATCAAATTGATTTTCAGTTTTTGGATCATTGTATGCAAGTTGAGCCAGAGTTGTCTTTCCAACACCTGCAGTCCCTACAATAGGCAGAACAGTTAAACTGTGATATTTGTCTTCTGTCATTAACAACTCCATGATGGAGTTCTTCTCTACAACTCTCCCATACACTTCCGTTTGAACAAGACTTGATGTTTTGGGGCGTTGATCTGATATTGTACTTCGGTGGTGATCTGAACCTGAAGAAAAGTCTGATCCATGTAGATTGAAAATCTCATGCACTTTTGCTCGGATGTCTTGTAACTGACCAGTTATTTTTTGTATCCTATTGGATATCTCGACCTTGTCCCAAGGGGTGTGTGTGCTAGGTGCGTTGATTTCTGCTAGCTCCTTATCCCGTCTCCTTCTTTTTCTGCTAGATGAAGGCATCACATCTGCAATAGCATCACCATTGCTACAGTGGAAAAAACATGAACTGGCTATTAGAACCACATTGGGACCATAATGAAATCTCAAGTACTCCCTCCGTTCCCAAATATATGACGTTTTGGTAGTTTAATTTGAACCACCAAAACGTCATATACTCCCTCCGTTCCTAAATATAAGCCTTTTTAGAGATTTCAATGCGAACTACATACAGATGTATATAGACATACTTTAGAGTGTAGATTCACTCATTTTGCTCCGTATGTACTTCATATTGGAATCTCTAAAAGATTTATATTTAGTAATGGAGGGAGTATTTAGGAACAGAGAGAGTAGAGGTAAATAAACGACTCAAATCTCAACACTTGGGGTAGTCTCTAGTTTCTGTTGGGCTATGCCAGTTTAATTAACATAATATTATTGTTTTTAACAAACATAGAGAGTTTCTGAATTTTGCAGGCTATCCAAATGGCTGCCTATTGAATGTGTATTTGCTGCTTACTGCAGCGTGTGGTAGTACCGAGTACTCTGGCTCTGGGTGCATCCAGTCAGACGGTGGCTTGATTTGTTCAGCCATTTGGATACGAGTCTAGCAATAAGAGAGTAAATAGTGAAGACTATCACAATTGGCAGAACTACAACTTATTTCGATTGCCAAAAACTTACTCCCCCCATTCCAATGAATAAGGCGTGCATGCTTTCCAAAATCAAACTTTGACTGTAAATTAGTTAAAATGTATATTTTTGTGACTTAAAATTATACCATCGAAAACTTCTTTCCAATATGAATAGAACGACATCATTTTTATCATAAATAAACCACATTTGGTTTGTCTAATTTATGGTCAAAGTTTACTTTTAGGATGCGTGCGCGACTTATTCATTGGAATGGAGGAGCGACTTCCAAAAGAAAGTACCCTACTTCTACTTGTCGTTGAGAGTGAAATGCATAAAACCACCACAATATAAATCGTGACAAAATGTATCACACACTTTTGACAGGGGACAAACACTAATGGGGGTTGAGCATGTTCCTCCTCGCTCTTCCCTCCTTCCCTTCTCCCCTCTCCCGGTCGCTCTTCTTGTGCATGGGCCCGATCTGGTCACTGGCAACCAGTAATCCGGTGCCACCGACGGGTCTGGTCCTTCCTCCCCCTTCCCTCCTCCCCCAGCTCCTGTCCATCCCTCATCTGGTCCGGTCGCAATTCACATTAGCTGTCGGCCCCCTTTGCCAGCTCAACCTCTTAGATTGACAGCGGCTCGCAGGAGTGGCCATGCTGTTGTGCGCTCCTATGGGAGGGATGAAGACGAAGGAACGAGAGGCTGGGAACGAAGGTCAGTCAGTGGCGCACGAGGGCATCATAAGGAAGAATTGCCTAATAAGGATGAAATTATTGGTCTTGCTTCTATTGTTGTACCTCCTACTGATCCACTAGAACAATATCTGTAGACCATGAAAATGATTTGCATATGCATGAAAGAAATGAAATAGATAGAATCTTGTTCGAACAACAACCTCTGCTTAAGCACAATTTGCCTATTGAAACTTAGGAGGTCCTCCTCCACCTAAAGGTGATCCTGTGCTTGAATTACAACAGTTACCTAACACTTTGAAATATGCTTATCTTGATGAAAAGAAGATATATCTTGTTATCATTAGTGCTAACCTTTCAGAACATGAAGAAGAAAGATTATTGAAAGTTCTAAGGAAGCACCGAGCTGCTATTGGATATACTCTTGATGATCTTAAGGGCATCAGTCCCACTCTATGTCAGCACAAGATTAATATGGAACCTGATGCTAAACCCATTGTTGATCACCAACGTCGGTTAAATTCGAAGATGAAAAAAGTGGTAAGAACGGAAGTCCTGTCCATTGTGTCGCTAAGAAAGGAGGTATTGCTGTTGTTCCTAATGATAAAAATGAACTTATTCCACAAAGAATTGTTGCAGGCTATAGAATAGTAATTGATTTTAGAAAATTAGACAAAGCAACTAGAAAAGATCATTACCCTCTGCCTTTCATTGATCAAATGCTAGAAAGATTATCTAAGCACACACATTTTTGCTTCCTTGATGGATATTCTGCTTTTTCACAAATACCTGTTTCTCAACCTAATCAAGAAAACACCACCTTTACTTGTCCTTTTGGAACTTATGCTTATAGATGTATGCCTTTTGGTTATGCAATGCACCTGCTACCTTTCAAAGATGTATGACTGCTATATTCTCTGACTTTTGTGAAAAGATTGTTGAGGTTTTCATGGATGACTTTTCTGTTTATGGGAAGTCTTTTGATGATTGTTTAAGCAATCTTGATCGAGTTTTGCAGAGATGTGAGCAAACAAATCTTGTCTTGAATTGAGAGAAGTGTCACTTTATGGTTAACGAAGGTATTGTTTTGGGCCATAAAATTTCTGAAAGAGGTACTGAGGTGGACAAAGCTAAGGTTGATGCAATTGAGAAAATGCCATGTCCTAAAGATATCAAAGGTTTTCGTAGTTTCCTTGGTCATGCTGGTTTCTATAGGAGGTTTATCAAAGACTTTTCTAAAATTTCTAGGCCTCTTACAAATCTTTTGTAAAAGGATATTCCTTTTGTTTTTTATGATGATTGTTTAGAAGCCTTCAAAACACTCAAGAAAGCCTTAATTTCTGTACCTATTGTTCAACCACCTAATTGGAACTTGTCTTTTGAAATTATGTGTGATGCTAATGATTATGCTGTTGGTGCTGTTCTAGGACAAAGAGTTGATATGAAACTGAATGTTATTCACTACGCAAGTAAAACTCTAGATCAGTGCACAAAGAAATAATGCTACTACTGAAAAAGAATTTCTAGCAGTGGTGTTTGCTTGTGATAAATTTAGATCCTATATTGTAGATTCAAAAGTAATTGTTCACGCTGATCATGTTGTAATAAAGTTCTTATGAAAAAGAAAGATGCCAAACCTAAGCTTATTCAATGGGTTCTCTTGCTACAAGAATTTGATTTGCATATCACTGATAGAAAAGGAGCGGAGAACCCTGTGGCTGATAGCTTGTCTAGGCTTGAACATATTCTTGATGACCCACAACCTATTAATGATAGCTTTCCTGATGAGCAGTTAGCTGCAATAATGTTTCTCATAACACTCCTTGATATGCTGACTATGCTAATTATATTGTTGCTAAATATTTACCACCTAGCTTTACATACCAACAAAAGAAAAAAAATTCTTCTATGATTTAAGACATTACTTTTGGGATGACCCACATCTTTATAAAGAAGGAGTAGATGGTATTATTAGACGCTGTGTACGTGAGCATGAACAGGGACAAATCCAATGGAAATGTCACTCCGAAGCTTATGGGGGACATCATGCGGGAGACGGAACTGCTCATAAGGTATTGCAATCTGGGTTTTATTGGCCTACTCTCTTCAAGGATGCTCGTAAGTTCATCTTATCTTGTGATGAATGTCAAAGAATAGGTAATGTCGATAAGCGTCAAGAAATGCCTATGAATTATTCACTTGCTGTTGAACCATTTGATGTTTGGGTATTTGATTACATGAGACATTTTCCTTCTTCTAATGGGTATACTCATATTTTGGTTGTTGTTGCTTATGTTACTAAGTGGGTAGAAGCTATTCCAACTAGTAGTGTTGATCACAACACCTCTATTAAAATGCTTAAAGAAGTTATTTTCCAAGGTTTGAGTCCCCAGATATTTAATGACTGATGGTCGTTCACACTTTATTCATAGTGCTTTCCGTAAAATGCTTGCCAAGTATGATGTTAACCATAGAATTTCATCACCCTATCATCCTCAGTCTAGTGGTCAAGTTGAACTTAGCAATAGAGATTAATCTGACAAAAGACTGTAAATAGGTCCCGGAAGAATTGGTTTAAGAAATTAGATGATGCACTTTGGGCTTATAGAACAGCATATAAAAATCCTATGGGTATATCTCCTTATAAAATGGTTTATGAAAAAGCTTGTCATTTTCCTATTGAGTTAGAACATAAAGCTTACTGGGCAATTAAAGAACTCAACTATGATTTCAAACTTGCTGGTGAGAAGAGGTTATTTGATATTAGCTCATTAGATGAATGGAGAACCCAAGCTTATGAAAATGTCAAGTTATTTAAAGAAAAAGTTAAAAGATGGCATGATAAAAGAATCCAAAAGCGTGAGTTTGAAGTTGGAGAATATGTTCTTTTGTACAACTCTCGTTTCAGATTTTTCGCAGGAAAACTCCTCTCCAAATGGGAAGTACCCTATGTTATCGAGGAGGTTTATCGATCTGGAGCTATCAAAATAAATAATGCCAAAGGTACTAACCCGAAGGTTGTTAATGGGCAACGAATAAAACATTATATTCCAGGTACGCCCATTAATGTTGAAAGCAATATTATCCAAACTATGACATCAGAAGAACACATAAAAGAAACCTTCTGGAAAACTCCGGAATCATGAAAAAGAGGAGGTACGTGATACGGTAAGTAAACGGACTTCAAAAATCCACAAAAATATTTACTGTCCATTTTGGAATGTAAAAAAAATAAGGAAAATAAGAAACAACCAGGAAGGCACCCCTGGTGGGCACAAGACACGAAGGAGCACCTGGCTTGCCAGGCGCGCCCAAGTGGGTTGTGCCCACCTCGGGTACTTTCCGGGCTTCCTTTTTCTTTCGTTTGCTTGTTTCCCAAGATAAAAAAGTCTTTATATACCCCCCCCCCCCGAACCTATTGACCATCGCATCGCGGAGAAATCTTTTTTTTTCTTTTCTTGCTATTTTTCGGTCATATCTGTGGAGCCAGGCATCATGTCTTCTTCTTCCTCCAACAACGTGGAAGAGGATGCTTGGTTGATAAAGATCGAGCTGAAGAGAGAAGGAACCCGTAGAAGCCGTCAAAGGGGACAAGAGCAAGGAGGCTTTGGTTCATAATAAAGTTTATTTTGACTTTTGTTTTCTCTACTATCTTGTTCAATAAAAAGAAAGGAAATAAATGAAAAATATCATATGCTAATCTTATGGTAAGTAATGACATCACATAAGGAAAAGTATAAGTAGAAAATTTTATTGGAGATTGACAAACATAGCATTGGTCAATGATGCAATTCATGAAAGAATTAATAAGGGAAGAGAAGATTCACATGCAAATATACTATCTTGGAAATCTTTTGTGATTGTGAGCCCCCATCAAAATATTATATGCCAAAATTGTTGAGGTTGGACAAGGAAGACAACGTAATGATTTATGTTTGTTCATATTCACATAGAAGTTATATTGTCATAGATCCTTTATCATTTGGTGCTTGCCCCCCCCCCCATATTTGCTAGCTAAAAATTCCGCACTAAGTAGAGATACTACTTGTGCATCCAAAAATCCTTAAACCCAAATCTTATTTTCAAGATTCCACCATATCTACCTAAGGATTGAGTAAGATCCTTTATCATAGATCCTTTATCATTTGGTGCTTGCCCCCCCCCCATATTTGCTAGCTAAAAATTCCGCACTAAGTAGAGATACTACTTGTGCATCCAAAAATCCTTAAACCCAAATCTTATTTTCAAGATTCCACCATATCTACCTAAGGATTGAGTAAGATCCTTTATCATAGATCCTTTATCATTTGGTGCTTGCCCCCCCCCCATATTTGCTAGCTAAAAATTCCGCACTAAGTAGAGATACTACTTGTGCATCCAAAAATCCTTAAACCCAAATCTTATTTTCAAGATTCCACCATATCTACCTAAGGATTGAGTAAGATCCTTCAAGTTGTCATCGGTGCAATAAGGCAATAAAAATTGCTTCTAAAAGTGTTAGATCATTTAGTGTAAGAGAAAATTGAGCGTTGTACGAACTTGTGAGGGCAAAGAATAAAAGCGACAGACTACATAATAAAGGTTGCTATCATAAGGGGCAATATAACGTGACGTTCTTTTGCACTAAGGGATTGAGCATACAAACAAAAAGCGCATGGCAACCTCTGCTTCCCTCTACGAAGGGCCTATCTTTTACTTTATGTATTTACTTTTTATGCAAGAGTCAAAGTTCTTCTCTCTATTCCTTTTTATTTTATCTTTTGGAAAGCATCATGTGGTGAGCAAAGATCTAGGCACATATATCCAGTTGGATATGGATAGCATGAGTTATTAATGTTGACATCACCCTTGAGGTGAGTACATTGGGAGGCGAAATTATAAGCCCCTATCTTTTTATGTGTCCGGTTGAAACGTTTTGCTCATGTGTATGCAGTGAGTGTTAGCAATCATAGAAGACTATATGATGGTTGAGTATGTGGACTTGCCTAAGGCTCCGATACGTGACCCTTCCTGGAAAAAAATGATGAATTGTAGTTGCAAAGTTTACTGTGAACATAGTTTGTTGGTTTCCAATAGAGTTTATGCTTTATACCTCGATGTTGTGATGAATTGTTACTTATTCATGAGAAGTCCATGATAAAAGTTTTATGTTTAAGATTGTTGTTGTTATAATAATTTACATGATGCTTCTATGTCCGTATTTTGTTTTTGTTGACACCTCTCTCTCTAAGCATGTGGACATATTTTTTCGATTTCGATTTTCGCTTGAGGACAAGCGAGGTCTAAGCTTGGGGGAGTTGATACGTCCATTTTCCATCATGTTTACCTACCATTATTTATAATGTTTTTATGCATAATAATGCTTTTTGGAGTAATTCTAATGCTTTTTCTCTCATAATATGCAAGGTTCACACAAAAAGGGAGAATTCCGGCAGCTGGAAATCTGGACCTGAAAAAGCTACGCCAACCTACCTATTATGCACAACTCCAAATGAGCTGAAACTTCACGAGGAATTTTTATGGAATAAATAAGAATTATTGAAGTGAATAACCACCAGAGGGGGCCCACCAGGTGGGCACAACCCACCTGGGCGCACCAGGGAGCCCAGGCACACACTGGTGGGTTGTGCCCTCCTTGGCCCACCTCCGGTGCCCATCTTCTGGTATATAAGTCATTTTGACCTAGAAAAAAATACAAGGAAGACTTTCGGGATGGAGAGCCGCCGTCTCGAGGCGGAACTTGGGCAGGAGCACTTTTGCCCTCCGGCGGAGCGATTCTGCTGGGGGAACTTCCCTCCCGGAGGTGGAAATCATGGTCATCATCATCACCAACAACTCTCCCATCTTGGGGAGGGCAATCTTCATCAACATCTTCACCAGCACCATCTCCTCTCAAACCCTAGTTCATCTCTTGTGTTCAGTCTTTGTACCGAAACTATAGATTGGTACTTGTGGGTGACTAGTAGTGTTGATTACATCTTGTACTTGATTACTATATGGTTTATTTGGTGGAAGATTATATGTTCAGATCCATTATGCTATTTAATACCCCTATGATCATGAACATGTTTATCACTTGTGAGTAGTTGCTTTTGTTCTTCAGATCACGGGAGAAATCATGTTGCAAGTAATCATGTGAACTTGATATGTGTTTGATATTTTGATGGTATGTATGTTGTGATTCCCTTAGTGGTGTCATGTGAACATCGACTACATGACACTTCACCATATTTGGGCCTAAGGGAATGCATTGTGGGGTATTTATTAGATAATGGGTTGCGAGAGTAACAGAAGCTTAAACCCTAGTTTATGCGCTACTTCGTAAGGGACCGATTTGGATCCAAAAGTTTAATGCTATTGTTAGAATTTATTCTTAATACTTTTCTCGTAGTTGCGGATGCTTGCGAGGGGGTTAATCATAGTAGGAGGTTTGTTCAAGTAAGAACATCACCTAAGCACCGATCCACCCACATATCAAATTATCAAAGTAGTGAACACAAATCAAACCAACATGATGAAAATGACTAGATGAAATTCCCGTGTACTCTCAAGAATGCTTTGCTTATCATAAGAAACTGTTTTGGCCTATCCTTTGCCTCAAAAGGATTGGGCTACCTTGCTGCACTTTTGTTACTATTACCGTTACTTGCTCGTTACAAATTATCTTGCTATCAAACTACTCGCTACTTATAATTTCAGTGTTTGCAGAGAATACCTTGCTGAAAACCACTTGTCATTTCCTTCTACTCCTCATTGGGTTCGACACTCTTACTTATCGAAAGGACTACTGTTGATCCCCTATACTTGTGGGGCATCACTCCTTCATAGCCACGTCCTACTCCTCCTTCTCAGCACATCCTCCATCATTGATGCAAGCTCGGCGGCGCGACATGCCTCCTCTGCAGTGCATCGTTCCTAGACGGCGCGCATCTCATCTTGGATCTTCGCTCGATGCTTAGGCATGAGCATCTTATTATAAGTAATCTTCTGCCAAACCATGGCGGGCGACGAGCTTGGATTGGGAATGGAAGAGGGAGAGGAAGGAGTAGTGGTGACATGAAAGAGACGGAAAGGAGGGAACATCGGTGGCACGGAAGAAAGGGAGAGGAGGGAACAACGATAGCACATTAGAGAGGGAAAGGAGGGAGCGGCGGTGGCACGGAAGAAAGGGAGAGGAGGGAGCAATAGTAGCACAGAAGGGAGGGAGAGGAGGGGAATGTGGATGAGACTAGGGCTGCCTCGCCGTCTAGCTTAAATAGGCGGATTAGGTCTCTCAGGCGGTGCACCGGAGCGGCACCATGAATGCATCCTCATCGAACATGACTAATGTGTTTTGGCACGGGCCCCGCATGTTAGTCTGGCATGGCGGATGCATTCAGGGCTCCCCATATCTGCCCCACATAAGGGTTGGGTTTGGGGGTGTCGGACAACACGAACGTTTGGGTTGGGGTATATATAGGGGGTTTATCTGTGAGTGGGCAATGACCGGGCCGGGTCGTCCGCCCGAACATATATGGCGTGTTTGGTTGCCTTCATACAACCAACCAGGACCATGCGGTGCAAAAATGGCCCATTTGGTAGCCTGTATTCCACCTGATTCTTGGTCCGCATGAACCTTAAAGCACCTCCGGGTTCAGTGATACATCCATTTTGCATCATGTTTTTCTACTGTTATTTATTGTGTTTTTAATCAATACAACCCATGTTCCTTTATATAAGGTGTATTTATTTTTTGATAAAATTCCAGAATGTAAGGTGAATTTCTTCTAATTCCTCATAATTCCCTTGTTAGCCCTTCAGAAAAAGGGAAAGTATCTCTCTCGTGATTGTCTGTATCTCTTCTTGTAGCAAAACAAGAAAAGTATCTCTCTATTGATTGCATGTATCTCATACTTTCCTTGACTAACTGATTTACTTGCCACTAACCAATAAATTTACCAAGGGTAATTTCGTCCTAACATGTCTATAATTCTATGACTTGGTCACCGTGTCGAAAATAATACACCTTACATAAAGGAACGGAGAGTATAACACTTTGTGGAGCAATTCTAATGCCTTTTCTCTCTTAATATGCAAGATTTATATGAAGGGGGAGATTGCCGGCAGTTGGAATTCGGGATCTGAAAAAGCTATGTCAGAGATACCTATTCTGCACATCTCCAAATGAGCTGAAATTTCACGAAGATTTATTTTGGAATAAATAAAAAATATTGGAGAAAATAAGTACCAGAAAAATATTGGTACCCGTGGGTTGCTAGTAGTGTTGATTACATCTTGTAGTTGATGCTAGTTGATTTATTTGGTGGAAAATTATATGTTCAGATCTATTATGCTATTCAATACTCCTCTGATCTTGGACATGAATATGATTTGTGAATAGTTACTTTTGTTCTTGAGGTCATGGAAGAAGTCTTGTCATAAATAATCAGATGAATTTGGTATTCGGTCGATATTTTGATGATATGCATGTTGTTGATTCCCTTAGTGGTATATGTAAACGTCGATTACATGATACTTCACAATTTTTGTGCCTAAAGGAATGCATTATGAAGTAGTAATTAGATGATGGGTTGCTAGAGTGACAGAAGTTTAAACCCTAATTTATGCGCTATTCAGTAAGGGGCTGATTTGTATCAATATGTTTAATGTTATGGTTAGATTTATCTCAATTCTTTTTTCGTAGTTGCTGATACTTGCGAGAGGTGTTAATCATAAGTGGGAGGCTTGTTCAAGTAAGAACAACACTCAAGCACCGTTCCACTCACATATCAAATTATTAAAGCAGCGAATGCGAATCAAACAAACATGATGAAAATGACTAGATGAAATTCCCGTGTGTCCATAAAAACGCTTTGCTTATTATAATAGACTATTCCGGCCCATCCTTTGCAACAAAAAGGATTGAGCTACCTTGATGCATCCTAATTAATATTGTCACTTGTTACAAATTATCTTGCTATCAAACTATCTATTACCGATAATTCCAGTGTTTGCAGAAAATATCTTGCTGAAAACTGCTTGTCATTTACTTCTGCTTCTCGTTGGGTTCGACACTCTTACTTATCAAAAGGACTACGATTGATCCCCTATACTTGTGGATCATCATTCAGCTATGGAGAAATGCCCGAATCGGCCGGTCTTTGCCAGCCAGGCCCGAGCCATACAGTCGAGCTGGCGTGGCTAGGTCTCCTGGAGCAGTTACATGTGTGAGGCGATGCAGGATGGATGCGAGATGTAGGTGAGTTTTGTGTGTCACGTACTCATATGTAATTGTTAACTCTTAATCACGTCTAGTGTGTGCAACCAAACACCGAACAGTGCATCAGCCGAGCCAATGCATGCCAACCAAACACTAGACAAAAATTCCCCCCTAATGCAGCCAGCCTATATGTTGACCTTTTTTTCAAATAGCCTATATGCATTCTACCAAACAACATGCACAAAATGGTTTCTGCTAGTGGCGAATCTTGAAAGAAAATGAAGGGGGGGGGGGGTGTCAATGTTAATGGTGTGAAGAAAAAGCCACTAACTCTTAACTTTTTTAGTTCAAATAAGCTTAAAATTTGGATGCGAGGCTAGGTTCAATTGTAGTAAAAAAATCCTATTTTTGAAGGGGGGGCTCGAGCCTGTTGAAGCACCCTTAGATTCGCCACTGGTTTCTCCATCTAATCGGTCGTGTCCAACTAAGTCACGGATAAAGAACATACCCAGTTCATAGAAACTCTCATAAGATGGGATTTGAGGAGGGATTATAGGATAGTTTTATTATGCAAAATGCAATGCAGAGATGCTAGTTGGAACCCAACTAAGTCACGGATACAAGAAGACAAAAATCTATGCGCCACGGCTGTAACGGACGCCACCACCAAGGAGCTGCTCGCCTGCAAGTGCACCTCGTCATGGAGCTGTGCGAGGGTCAATTTGGGAAAATCTCCAGTCACGGCTCGACGTACACGCGTACTGCAGTGCCACCAATCGCCGCTCTGAATCAGCGGCAATGCGCCACGGCTGGGCCGGTGCCCGGTGGCGTGGCAGATGCATGCCCGCAGGCCGCACAGTTGCTCACGGAGACGGGCTCGATCCCACACAGACGACACACCAGCATTAGCGGAGGCGGCGCTCGCGGTGCATCCATGCCCATCAGCCTCGGCGCGAGAAGATTGCCTGGCGTCGCACCAGGCCGAAGGGAGTAGGTATTTAAAAGATGGTATTAAAATGGTACTCCCTCCTCCGTCACATAATATAATTTTTTTTGATTGTAACAACATCTTATATTATGAGATTAGAGGAAATAGTTTTTTGTCAATCAAAATAAAATGATAGTTTTTGCGGGACAAAAACGTCAATTACGGTAGTTTTACGCTATTTACCCAGCAATAAGATGTGTGATGATGATGACTTTGCTGTAGTATTGTAGTTTTTTGAACAATACTCCCTCCGTTCCGAATTACTCAGAGGTTGAGGTGATCTCCATCCTTTAAAGAAATAGTGTCACAGATCGTTTGGTCAACTTGTCTAGAGCGAAGCATCTGACC
The DNA here is from genome assembly GCF_003073215.2 of Triticum urartu. Classification (NCBI taxonomy): domain Eukaryota; kingdom Viridiplantae; phylum Streptophyta; class Magnoliopsida; order Poales; family Poaceae; genus Triticum; species Triticum urartu. The sequence goes on along the minus strand of NC_053023.1, from coordinate 686,494,967 downwards.
GATGTGTGATTGCAAGGTGCTCCAGAGGCTCTGGTAGATCTTAGAGACAAGTGCATTTTTCGTTCCTCAACTTATCACGAAGCGTGGCTTTCATCCTTGAATTTTTTTTTGTGCAACTTTCGTCTCGCAACTCACTTAGTCCATGTGACAGTGTCCTGAACTAGGGGGCACCAATCTAGTTGGTCCATCGTTCGTGGCCGGATTCAAGGCCCGCTATCTCATAAGGAAGGACCCTGGAAGCCTCAAGCTATGGCGTGGTGAAGCTGGATTTTGCCAAAGACTTGGCGTGCACTTCAAGATTGTGTCGGCCGTCTACATGTGTAACCGATCATGTGTAACTCTAGATACCCCCAGTGTCTATATAAACTGATGGGTTTAGTCCGTAGAGGCTAGATTCATCCTTATACACCTTAAGGTTAGAACACATATGATCTCAAGGTAGATCAAGCCTGCACTCGATACATCATCATCAATATAATCAAAGTAGGACGTAGGGTGTTACCTCTTCAAGAGGGACCGAACCTGGGTAAGTATTGTCCCATTTGTCTCTTGTTACCCATCGATCTGAGGTCCATAGCTCGGGGCGCCCTACCTGAGGTCTGCCAGTTTTTGTACCGACACCCTGACAACGGTATTCAAAAGTCAAACCTGGCTTTAACACTTTTTTTGCGATAACCGCAGTTTTGACCTTATGTCACATGATTTTGGCCACATCGTCACTGTAAGATGGCATAGGGTCGCATGTTATTGAGTTTAATATCTCTCTCTCCGATCCGTTGGCGTTGCTCCAGTGAGTGACAGGAGCATCTCCACCCACTTTGAAAATGCACTACGTGATGCAGAGAGAAAGGTCGTGATGCTACTCTAGGAGGTCGGTGATGGGAGCAGCTCCTCCCGCTTTAGATGGTCAACATGAAAGTTGAGGTGACGATAGGACAATAGGTGGCAGATCGGATCTAAACCGGCAGGGGGGGGGGGGAGGAAATGAGCACAATTCGCTGAGGTCCAATCCCAAATCCTTGGGGCATTCCCCTTACAGTGATGATGTGATAGAAATCATGCGAAAAGTCAAAACCGGATTTGACAGAGTAATACTCATGTTAGGCACTAATTCTACTGAAATACCCTTTGGTTCCTGCGTGCACCTCATATGGAAATAATAATAATAATAGTTAAAAAAGTCAAAAAAGATTGGAAGTTTTCTAACAATAAACTTTGACTTTCTTTTGCACTAGTATATAAATTTTCACGAATAGAAAACCAGTGTTGACTTCATGGAAACAAAAGAAAATTTATTTGCTATTATAGGTCACTATTCACACTATTTTGACCGAAAATTTTGTCTTTTTTTGTAAGAAGTCAACGAGATTTTTTTTCTTTTGGTACAATTCTTTTACCAGTATAATGGAAGGTCAAATTTATTTCAAACTTTTTTTCAAAATTTGTTGACTTTTTATTTAATTACTACTTTTTCATATAGGATGTATATACACTCATAGATCAAAAGTTCATGTCCCTAATTCTACATGATAATTAAGAGTTACTTGGGAAAACTGTATCCACCAAGTTCCCATGTGGGTAATATTTTGCACGCAGAAGTCTTGCACATAGTGAATCTGGTGATGTTAGGAGTCGCATATTTTCCATTGCAATGAGGCCCTATAAGCGGAAATACATGTGATTATGGAGGGAGTAAGTCTTACTATCCAACGCTCAAATCTCCCCGTTCAGCTTCAATCGGATTGTGCGGTTGCTCTTACCGCACTTGCTAATGGGTCTCTGGACAAGTTAGCATATGGTCACCTCTTAATGGAGATTAAAGGTTTAATGGATAATAGGGTGTTTGTTCCAGTAAAAATTTCTCGTGACCAGAATAGGGTTGCACATAGCTTAGCAAACTATGGTAGATATGGGGATAGCACTGCGTGCTGGCTTAACCAATTCCCTCCTTTTATTTTCAAACTCGTTGCTAAGGATTGTAACTCTGTGATCTTGGAATAAAATACCCTATTTCCCTCGCAAAAAAAAAAGATATGTGGTCAAAACAATGACACATTAAGTCAAAATCGGGTTTGACCGATGAATACCACTATGAGGGACTAACTATTCCTGGTGTTAAGAGTTGAGGTACGATGATTACACCAAAAAAAGTTCATTGATGAAAGCCACACTTCGCAATTAGTTGAGGGACAAAAAATGCACTTTACTCTAGTCTAGATCTTATGGCCACTCATTGTATCACTATTACCTAAGTTCCCACTTGTGCGAAAAGAAAAGTATTCTGTTTTAGGTACCTTGACGAAGGGTTTGGGAGATGCCCTGCAGGTTTCTTCGTACAAGTCAGGGAATGCTCCTTCTCTAAATGTTTCTTCATAGATGATGTACCGTTGGTCTTCGAATCGCACTTGAACTCATTGCCACATTGATTACATGCTGCTTTGACGGGCTTTCCGTTAACCCTTTCTTTTACCGTAAAGTGTACCCAGACCACGGACCGTGATTGGCCAACACTGTTACTCGGTGTATCGTCATCGCCCCTGGATATCTCATTGACTTGCTCAGCTCCATGTATGCCTGCGGGCTTGTTTCTTGTAACTGTACCGAAAGAAACAAGGACCGGAAATTAAAGCATGTCCGATCTTGATCATATAAGTAAAATCAACCTTTTTGTTTTTTGCGAAAATCAATCAAACTGAAGATTACTAACACGCATAAATCATTTTTGTTTGACCAAACAGCACAGATAAATCAGATCTAGTGGGATTTTGCTTACCTCCTTGGACCTGCTGTTGGAGCCTGTAGTAGTCGAGGTCGTCGACCACGTCATCGGCGTCGTAGAGAAGCTCCTTGACATGAGCGAGAGCCCGGGACAGCGGCCTGTTCTCAGCCGCCCTCCCCTTCACAGAAGCCACCACCACCATCTCGACTCTCTCCACCTCCGACTGGAGCCTCTCGACTTCGTCGGCTAGTCCGACTTGGCGAATCCAGGCTTCCATCTTGTCCATCAGGAGAGTCGCAAGGATGGTCTGCACCAGCCATGCAATCGCGGCCTCCAGGGAAGAGTATCCCGCCGGCTCCATCATCAGATCCGGCAGGAGCAGGTCTCGAGCTCTGAGTCAACGAAGGAAGGAGGGGGAGTTCAGCGTGTGGAAAGGGGAGCAGCCGAGCGGAGAGGAACACCAGACACAACCCACAGGGCATTTACTCCATGGAGAGTACCTATGATTTTTCTCCATCGGCCCTGTTTGGATCATGAGGTTAGAGCTAGTTTGGGTTAGTTGGAGGCTCAAATAACTTAAAAGTATCCAAACAGGGAGGGTTAGAGTGGGTTAGTTCTATCTAACCCAACTATCCCGATGGAGAGGTGCTTATTTGGGTTAGAGTGGGTTAGAAAATAACTCTAACTCTAACTGTGTTAGAGTATTCAAACAGGGCCATCGACCAAGAAACAGGTGGGAAGTAACGTCGAGCATTCAATGGTGTATATTGGGCTGATGTGAAAGGTGTGTTGGGCCGTCAGGAGCATGTGGACTCCCATATTTAAGCTTTTTGACACTTTAGTTAGCACATCTTTATCCTCGACGATCCGGCCCAAGGCAACCACAGCAGGGAGCTAGCCCACCCCAGCAGTTTACAAGCTATTCTCAAAAAAAAAAACATGCTTGTGTATACAAAATAACCAGTGAAACACGTAAATTCAATTCAAGTAGATCAAAAGCCACAGCACAACCCAAATCCTTATTAGTACTACTATTTTTACCACTTCCTTGAATATTCACGCCATAAATAATCCAAATCTGATGCACATACCAGATTACAAGTGGAGAGAAATGAAAGTATGATACCCAAAACACTCATGCTCCTTTCACACACACACACACAGACACACAAAAAAAACACTCATGCTCGAACAGCCCAACGATCCCTCATACCCACAGGCCACAACACACACACATTAAAGATTCTACTCTTACATCACAAGCTGCATGATGTATACGTTGATCAAACAGCGGGTGAAGCTATCTCAGTTCAGCGCGACGAAGCCTGCGAGCGCAGCAACGACGACGAGGGGCAGCATGGACACCCACAGGATCGTCTTCGCGGCAGCACGTCGTTGGACCACATCACCGGATGCCCAGAATCCGGCGGAAGCCTCCACAAGCCCGAATATCACTATGGCAATGAGGATGCCGTAGTACAGGTAGAAGGGCACCTTGCCATGGTGGACAAATATGCCTCCGGGCGTCCTCGAGATGATGAGGAAGAGCGCCGCCGCGGCTTCAACGACGCCGCACAAGATCAGAGCACCCGGCAACTTCTCCGCGCTGCGTAATGCGTCGGGGATCAGGGCCACCATTCTGAAAAGGAAGGCGAAGAGCTCCATCGATTGGCTTTCTGTACGTGCGCCGGTTTCTGAGCTTGGAGATCAATGGTGCGGATAGAAGAAGGAACGCAGGTTTGAATATATAGACAGTTGCTGGATGCTAAGACGCGTCGGAAGCCACAGCAGAACCGAACCCGAGCGAGCAAATGCCAGAGTCAGTGGCCGCACAAACCCGAGAACCGAGAACCGAACCGATGAACAAAGAATTAGCAAGCTTGAATCGTCTTCTCCTCGAGTCTCTGTCACAAAACCGAGAACCGAAATCTTGGGCGAACCGGGCCCAGGCCGGAGCCGAACACATCATTTTCTTGACGTCGTTGCGCTAATAAGACTTTGGCTCCGTGTGATGTGTGAACCGCCGAGTTCCCCTGCTGTGATTATCACAACTTCTTGTTAAACACAATATGCACTATGTCACGTATGGAGTGCATTGTCACGCATGGAGGAGTCCAAGACTTGGCGCAGGATCTAGGATAGATAGTTGGTTCGGTTTACATGTAATTCTATCTTCTTATCTCCTGTAACTACTTCTATCTCTTGTTTTTCAAGTTGTACACCTCCTGTAAAATCTCCAACGATGTATGCGCTTCCAGGGAGGTGCGCCCCTGCATATAACATGTAGCACGTCGCCTTAGGTTGAGGTAAGACGTTTCCGCCTATCGCACATGGTAATCAGAGCCTCCTCTTCCAAACCCTAGCTTTCGATCTCCACCGGTGCCAGCCATGTCTTCCTCCAGTGCCACCCAATCCAATCTGAGCAGTCAGGTCACGGAGAAGCTCTCCCGGACGAACTACGTCCTGTGGCGTACCCAAATCACGCCGCAGTTGAGGGGAGCCGGCCTCTATGGCTACGTCGACGGCACCCAGCCGGAGCCGTCCCGCCTTCTCGTCACCAAGGACAAGGACAGGAAGGAGTCGTCCAAGCTCAATCCTCTCCATCCCATCTAGGTAAGGGAGGACCAGCAGGTTCTAGGCTACCTGCTCAACAACCTCACCAAAGAGGTGCTCATCGCGGTCACCGCGGTCACCACTGCGCACGCTCTCTGGACAGCACTCGCAGGTATGTTCTCGTCACAGTCCTTGAGCCGCGTCAACAACATCCGCACTGCCTTGATCAATGCGCAGAAAGGGAACCAATCGGTGGCCGCCTACTTCGCCGCCATGCGTGGCCTTGCCGATGAGCTCGCCGCGGCCGGCAAGCCCATCCAGGACGATGAGCTGATCTCGTATCTGCTTCACGGACTGGACATGGACTACCAGCCGCTCGTGTCTGCCCTGGATGCCCGCGTCACGCCGGTGTTCCTCGATGAGCTCTACGCCATGCTGAGCAACTTCGACCAATGCGTCGCCCAGTACCACAGTGCTGGCGGCGGGTTCAAGTCTTCGGCGAACGCAGCAACCCGCGGGCGTGGTGGGTACTCCTCCCGTCACAGCGGTCCTCCTCGCGCCAAGGGAAAGCACAGCAACGGCAACACCAACAACTCCGGCTCCCGCGGCGGTCGCCCCACCTCCACCAACAACAGGGGTCGCCGCGGTGGCTCCAGCCGTTCGCGGCCCGACGCCGTTCGCTGTCAATCTGCGGCAAACCAGGTCACACTGCCAAAGATTGTTGGTATCGTTTTGACGAAGATGATGCCTCCTCTGAAGATGATGAAAAAGTTGCTGCCACCGCTGAAGGATCCTATGGTGTCGACACTAACTGGTACCTTGATAGTGGCGCAACTAATCACCTCACGGGGGAGCTGGAGAAGGTGACTCTCCGTGAAAAATATCACGGGAAGGACCAGATTCATACGGCCAGTGGTGCAGGTATGAACATACGTCACATTGGTCACTCGGTTATACGTACCCCTTCTCGTAAAATTCATCTTCGCAAAATTTTGCATGTTCCTAGTGCCAACAAAAATCTCCTATCCGTTCATCGCATTACCATCGACAATCATGTCTTTATTGAATTCCATCCTTTTTTCTTTTTGATAAAGGATCAGGCCACGAAGAAGGTACTATATCGAGGTAGATGCGTTCGAGGGCTTTACCCATTGATTCCGGAGCTTAGGAGATTCAATAAACAAGCCTATGGTGTTGTCAAACTTTCTTCAACACGTTGGCACGATCGTTTAGGGCATGCTTCTTTTTCTCTTGCTGAACGTTTGCTTAGGAAAAATAAGCTCCCATTTGTTGGTGAGCGGAATGTTGAAACTATTTGTGATTCTTGCCAAAGAGCAAAATGTCATCAATTACCTTATCCTATTTCTACAAGTGTCTCTACTCAACCATTGCAATTAATTTTCTCCGATGTTTGGGGTCCTGCCCCTAGCCCTGTTGGTAGACACACGTACTATGTAAGTTTCATTGATGACTATAGCAAATTCTCTTGGATCTATCTTCTTAAGAAACGATCCGACGTTTTTCAAGTGTTCAAAAACTTTCAAGCACATGTTGAACGCAAGTTTGATAGCAAGATCATTGCTGTCCAATCCGACTGGGGAGGGGAATACGAGAAATTAAATTCCTTCTTCCAAACACTTGGCATTTCACATCATGTGTCATGCCCTCATGCTCACCAACAAAACGGTTCTGCCAAACGCAAGCATAGGCATATAGTTGAAGTTGGTCTAGCTCTTTTAGCCGGTGCTTCCATGCCTCTCAAGTTTTGGGATGAAGCGTTTCTCACCGCTGTTCATATCATTAATATGCTCCCAAGTCGTGTCATAAACAATGAAACCCCCATAGAACGGCTTCTTCATGTCAAGCCCAACTACACATCTCTACGTGTCTTTGGTTGTGCATGTTGGCCCAACCTCCGTCCTTACAACTCCCGCAAACTCATGTTCCGATCTAAACAATGTGTTTTCCTTGGCTATAGTGCCCAACACAAAGGGGTTAAGTGCCTAGATGTTTCCACCGGGCGCGTTTGTATTCCCGTGATGTTGTGTTTGATGAGAACAAATTTCCCTTTGCTGATCTTCATCCTAACGCCGGTGCTTTACTCCGTAAAGAAATCCTCCTTCTACCATCTTCTCTCACCGGTCTTGATGAAGGGGAACGAAACCACGATGATCATATGTTGACTAACCCTCAAACCACTGTGCATGAGTTGTGTGATGCTGCAGAAGAAAACAGAATGCAAAATGATGAAGAAAATGACGAGCATGGGCCATATTTCATGTGCCCCGAACCAGGGAACAAATCCTCCTCGGGATCAGTTCCCGTGGCAGAACTGCCCAGCAGATCGTCCTCGGGATCCGCCGCTGGCAGGGGGCAGAATCTCCTCAGGAATCCGCACCAGCAGCTGCGCATGGAGTGGCCGACAGCGCGCACGCGGCGAGCGAGCCAGCATCTGCCACGCGGCCATCAGCGATTCGCGGCAGTGCCTCCATCAACCCGAGCGAATCACGCGGTGCCGCCTGTCCGCCTCAGATTGGTTCTTCGGGGGCCCGGTTCCCGGTCCAACCCCTGTGCTACAAAAGGCGCAACCCGCACCGGCCGACAGGTGCGGGGCCCGCCTCTGGCGCAGCGGACGCTGCCTCTCCATCACGGCGTCATGATGATCCCCGTCCGCTGGGATCCTCTGCGGAGCCGCGTCGTTGCACAACGCCGTCTACCGTCACAGAAGATCCAATGGCGGGATCTGTTGGGGAACGTAGCAATAATTCAAAATTTTCCTACGTGTCACCAAGATCTATCTATGGAGTCATCTAGCAACGAGGGAGGAGTGGATCTACATACCCTTATAGATCGCGCGCGGAAGCGTTCAAGAGAACGGGGTTGATGGAGTCGTACTCGTCGTGATCCAAATCACCGATGATCCTAGCGCCGAACGGACGGCACCTCCGCGTTCAACACACGTACGGAGCAGCGACGTCTCCTCCTTCTTGATCCAGCAAGGGGGAAGGAGAGGTTGAGGAAGATGGCTCCAGCAGCAGCACGACGGCGTGGTGGTGATGGAGCTGCAGTACTCCGGCAGGGCTTCGCCAAGCACTATGGAGGAGGAGGATGTGTTGGAGAGGGAGAGGGAGGCACCAAAGGCGTGGTTGAGAGGCCCTCCTTTCCCCACTATACATAGGGAGCCTAGGGGGGTCGCCGGCCCTAGGAGAAGCAATCTCCTAGGGGGGCGGCGGCCAAGGGAGGAGTCCCTCCTCCCCAAGGCACCTAGGGGGTGCCTTCCCCCTTTGGGACTCTTCCCCTTTTTTATCTCTTGGCGCATGGGCCCCTTAGGGCTGGTGCCCTTGGCCCGTATAGGCCAAGGCGCACCCCCTACAGCCCATGTGGCCCCCCGGGGCAGGTGGCCCACCCGGTGGACCCCCGGGACCCTTCCGGTGGTCCCGGTACAATACCGGTGACCCCGAAACTTGTCCCGATGGCCGAAATAGCACTTCCTATATATAATTCTTTACCTCCGGACCATTCCGGAACTCCTCGTGACGTCCGGGATCTCATCCGGGACTCCGAACAACATTCGGGTTACTGCATATACATATCCCTACAACCCTAGCGTCACCGAACCTTAAGTGTGTAGACCCTACGGGTTCGGGAGACATGCAGACATGACCGAGATGACTCTCCGGTCAATAACCAACAGCGGGATCTGGATACCCATGTTGTCTCCCACATGTTCCACGATGTCAAGGACTTAATCAATCCCGTATACAATTCCCTTTGTCTATCGATACGATACTTGCCCGAGATTCGATCGTCGGTATCCCGATACCTTGTTCAATCTCGTTACCGGCAAGTCTCTTTACTCGTTCCGTAACACATCATCCCGTGATCAACTCCTTGATCACATTGTGCACATTATGATGATGTCCTACCGAGTGGGCCCAGAGATACCTCTCCGTTTACACGGAGTGACAAATCCCAGTCTCGATTCGTGCCAACCCAACAGACACTTTCGGAGATACCTGTAGTGTACCTTTATAGCCACCCAGTTACGTTGTGACGTTTGGCACACCCAAAGCACTCCTACGGTATCCGGGAGTTGCACAATCTCATGGTCTAAGGAAATGATACTTGACATTAGAAAAGCTTTAGCATACGAACTACATGATCTTGTGCTAGGCTTAGGATTGGGTCTTTGTCCATCACATCATTCTCCTAATGATGTGATCCCGTTATCAATGACATCCAATGTCCATGGTCAGGAAACCGTAACCATCTATTGATCAACGAGCTAGTCAACTAGAGGCTTACTAGGGACATGGTGTTGTCTATGTATCCACACATGTATCTGAGTTTCCTATCAATACAATTCTAGCATGGATAATAAACGATTATCATGAACAAGGAAATATAATAATAACTAATTTATTATTGCCTCTAGGGCATATTTCCAACAGTCTCCCACTTGCACTAGAGTCAATAATCCAGTTCACATTGATATGTGATTAACACTCAAGGTCACATCCCCATGTGACTAACACCCAAGAGTTTACTAGAGTCAATAATCTAGTTCACATTAACACTCGATGAGTTCTGGGTTTGATCATGTTATGCTTGTGAGAGATGTTATAGTCAACGGGTCTGAATCTTTCAGATCCGTATGTACTTCGCAAATCTCTATGTCATCTTGTAGATGCAGCTACTACGCTATATTTGGAGCCATTTCAAATAACTGTTCTACTTGGAGCTATTCTAAATTGTTGCTCCATTATACGTATCCGGTATCTCTACTCAGAGCTGTCCGGATAGGTGTTAAGCTTGCATCGACGTAACTCTTTACGTCGAACTCTTTATCACCTCCATAACTGAGAAAATTCCTTAGTCCACTATTTACTAAGGATAACTTTGACCGCTGTCCTGTGATCCATTCTTGGATCACTCTTGTACCCCTTGACTGACTCATGGCAAGGCACACTTCAGGTGCGGTACACAGCATAGCATACTTTAGAGCCTACGTCTAAAGCATAGGGGACGACCTTCTTCCTTTCTCTCTATTCTGCCGCGGTCAGGTTTCGAGTCTTACTCAATGTTCACACCTTATAACACAGCCAAGAACTCCTTCTTTGCCGATCCATTTTGAACTCCTTCAAAATCTTGTCACGGTATGTATTCATTGGAAAGTACTATTAAGCGTTTTGATCTATCCTTATAGATCTTAATGCTCAATACTCAAGTAGCCTAATCCAGGTTTTCCATTGAAAAACACTTTTCAAATAACCCTATATGCTTTCCAGAAATTCTACATCATTTCTGATCAACAATATGTCAACAACATATACACATCAGAAATTCTATAGTGCTCCCACTCAATTCTTTGGAAATACAAGTTTCTCATAAACTTTGTATAAACCCAAAATCTTTGATCATCATCAAAGCATACATTCCAACTCCGAGATGCTTACTCCAGTCCCTAGAAGGATTGCTGGAGCTTTGCATACTTATTAGCATCTTTCAGGATTGACAAAACCTTCCGGTTTGTATCACATACAACCTTTCCTCAAAAAAACATCGAGGAAACAATGTTTTGACATCCTATCTGCAAGATTTCATAAATAATGCAGTAATCGCTAATATAATTCCAACAGACTCTTAGCATCGCTACGAGTGAGAAAGTCTCATCGTAGTCAACTCCTTGAACTTGTCGGAAAACATCTTAACGACAAGTCGAGCTTTCTTGATGGTGATACTTACCATCATTGTCCGTCTTCCTTTTAAAATCCATATGTACTCAATAGCCTTACGACCATCGAGCCGTTCTGCCAAAGTCTACACTTTGTTTTCATACATGGATCCTCTCTCGGATTTTATGGCCTCGAGCCATTTTGGAATCCAGGCCCACCATCGCTTCTCCATAGCTCGTAGGTTCATTGTTGTCTAGCAACATGACTTGCAAGACAAGATTACGTACCACTCTGAAGTAGTACGCATCCTTGTCATCCCACGAGGTTTGGTAGTGAATTGATCTGAAGTTTCATGATCACTATCATAAGCTTCCACTTCAATTGGTGTAGGTGCCACAGGAACAACTTCCTGTGCCCTGCCACACACTAGTTGAAGAGACGGTTCAATAACCTCATCAAGTCTCCACCACCCTCCCACTCAATTCTTTCGAGAGAAACTTTTCCTCGAGAAAGGACCCGATTCCAGAAACAATCCCTTATTGCTTTCGGATCTGAGACAGGAGGTATACCCAACTGTTTTGGGTGTCCTATGAAGATGCATTTATCCGCTTTGGGTTCGAGCTTATCAGCCTAAAACTTTTTCACATAAGCGTCGCAGCCCCAAACTTTTAAGAAATGACAACTTAGGTTTCTCTAAACCATAGTTCATACGGTGTCACCTCATCGGAATTACGTCGTGCCCTATTTAAAGTGAATGTGGTTGTCTCTAATGCTTAACCCATAAACTATCGTGGTAATTCGATAAGAGACATCATGGTATGGATCATATACAATAGGGTGCAGTTATGATGTTCGGACATACCATCACACCATGGTGTTCCTGGCTGTATTGGTTGTGAAACAACTTCCACAATGTCTCAATTCTGTGCCAAACTCGTAATTCAGATATTCATCTCTATGATCATATCATAGATATTTTATCCTCTTGTCACGACGATCTTTCAACTTCACCCTGAAATTACTTGAACCTTTCAATAATTCAGACTCGTGATTCATCAAGTAAATGTACTCAAATCATCTGTGAAGTAAGAACATAACGATATCCACTACACGCCCCAGCACTCATTGGACTGCACACATCAAAATGTATTACTTCTAACAAGTTGCTTTCTAGTTCCATTTTACTGAAAATGAGGCTTTCAGTCATCTTGCCCATGTGGTATGATTTGCATGTCTCAAGTGATTCAAAATCAAGTGAGTCCAAACGATCCATTTGCATGGAGTTTCTTCATGCATATACACCAATAGACATGGTCCGCATGCCTCAAACTTTTCAAAAACGAGTGAGCCCAAAGATCCATCAACATGGAGCTTCTTCATGCGTTTTATACCGATATGACTTACGTGGCAGTGCCACAAGTAGGTGGTACTATCATTACTATCTTTTGGCATGAACATGTGTATCACTACGATCGAGATTCAATAAACCATTCATTTTAGGTGTAAGACCATTGAAGGTATTATTCAGATAAACAGAGTAACCATTATTCTCCTTAAATGAATAACCGTATTGCGATAGACATAATCCAATCATGTCTATGCTCAACGCAAACACCAATCTCGATGGTAGAGGGAGCGTGCGATGCTTGATCATATCAACATTGGGAACACTTCCAACACATATCGTCAGCTCACCTTTAGCTAGTCTCCGTTTATTCCGCAGCTTTTATTTCGAGTTACTAACACTTAGCAACCGAACCGGTATCTAATACCCTGGTGCTACTAGGAGTACTAGTAAAGTACACATTAACACAATGTATATCCAATATACTTCTATCGACCTTGCCAGCCTTCTCATCTACCAAGTATCTAGGGTAATTCTGCTCCAGTGGCTGTTCCCCTTATTACAGAAGCACTTAGTCTCGGGTTTGGGTTCAACCTTGGGTTTCTTCACTAGAGCAGCAGCTGATTTGCCGTTTCATGAAGTATCCCTTCTTGCCCTTCCCCTTCTTGAAACTAGTGGTTTCACCAACCATCAACAATTGATGCTCCTTCTTGATTTCTACTTTTGTGGTGTCAAACATCGCGAATATCTCAAGGATCATCATATATGTCCCCGATATATTATAGTTCATCACGAAGCTCTAGTAGCTTGGTGGTAATTACTTCGGAGAAACATCACTATCTCATCTGGAAGATCAACTCCCACTCGATTCAAATGATTGTTGTACTCAGACAATCTGAGCACAAGCTCAACAATTGAGCTTTTCTCCCTTAGTTTGCAGGCTAAGAAAATCATCGGAGGTCTTATACCTCTTGACGTGGGCACGAGCCTGAAATCCCAATTTCAGCCCTCGAAACATCTCATATGTTTCGCGACGTTTCAAAACGTCTTCGGTGCCTCAACTCTAAACCGTTTAACTGAACTATCACGTAGTTATCAAAATGTGTATGTCAGATGTTCGCAACATCCACAGACAACGTTCGAGGTTCAGCACACTGAGCAGTGCATTAAGGACATAAGCCTTCTATGAAGCAATGAGGACAATCCTCAGTTTACGGACCTAGTCCGCATAATTGCTACTATCAACTTTCAACTAAATTTTCTCTAGGAACATATCTAAACAGTAGAACTAAAGCGCGAGCTACGACATAATTTGCGAAGACCTTTTGACTATGTTCAAGATAATTAAGTTTATCTTATGAACTCCCACTCAGATAGACATCCCTCTAGTCATCTAAGTGATTACATGATCCGAGTCAACTAAGCCGTGTCCGATCATCACGTGAGACGGACTAGTCATCATCGGTGAACATCTTCATGTTGATCGCATCTACCATACGATTCATGCTCGACCTTTCGGTCTCTTGTGTTCCGAGGCCATGTCTGTACATGCTAGGCTCGTCAAGTCAACCTAAGTGTTTTGCGTGTGTAAATCTGGCTTACACCCGTTGTATGTGAACGTAAGAATCTATCACACCCGATCATCACGTGGTGCTTCGAAACGACGAACTTTCGCAACGGTGCATAGTTAGGGGGAACACTTTCTTGAAATTTTAATGAGGGATCATCTTATTTACTACCGCCGTTCTAAGCAAATAAGATGTATAAACATGATAAACATCACATGCAATCAAATAGTGACATGATATGGCCAATATCATATTGCTCCTTTTGATCTCCATCTTCGGGGCTCCATGATCATCATCGTCACCGGCATGACACCATGATCTCCATCATCATGATCTCCATCATCGTGTCTTCATGAAGTTGTCTCGCCAACTATTACTTCTACTTCTACAGCTAACGGTTAGCAATAAAGTAAAGTAATTACATGACGTTTATGTTGACACGCAGGTCATAAATAAATTAAGACAACTCCTATGGCCCCTGCGGGTTGTCATACTCATCGACATGAAAGTCGTGATTCCTATTACAAGAACATGATCAATCTCATACATCACATATCATTCATCACATTCTTCTTGGCCATATCACATCACATAGCATACCCTGCAAAAACAAGTTAGACGTCCTCTAATTGTGGTTTGCATGTTTTACGTGGCTGCTATGGGTTTCTAGCAAGAACGTTTCTTACCTACGCAAAAACCACAACGTGATATGCCAATTGCTATTTACCCTTCATAAGGACCCTTTTCATCGAATCCGATCTGACTAAAGTGGGAGAGACAGACACCCGCTAGCCACCTAATGCAACTAGTGCATGTCAGTCGGTGGAACCAGTCTCACGTAAGAGTACGTGTAACGTCGGTCCGGGCCGCTTCATCCCACAATGCCGCCGAATCAAGATTGGACTAGTAACGGTAAGCATATTGAACAAAATCAACGCCCACAACTACTTTGTGTTCTACTCGTGCATAGAAACTACGCATAGACCTAGCTCATGATGCCACTGTTGGGGAACGTAGCAATAATTCAAAATTTTCCTATGTGTCACCAAGATCTATCTATGGAGTCATCTAGCAACGAGGGAGGAGTGGATCTACATACCCTTGTAGATCGCGCGCGGAAGCATTCAAGAGAACGGGGTTGATGGAGTCGTACTCGTCGTGATCCAAATCACCGATGATCCTAGCGCCCAACAGACGGCACCTCCGCGTTCAACACACGTACGGAGCAGCGACGTCTCCTCCTTCTTGATCCAGCAAGGGGGAAGGAGAGGTTGAGGAAGATGGCTCCAGCAGCAGCACGACGGCGTGGTGGTGATGGAGCTGCAGTACTCCGTCAGGGCTTCGCCAAGCACTATGGAGGAGGAGGATCTGTTGGAGAGGGAGAGGGAGGCACCAAAGGCGTGGTTGAGAGGCCCTCCTTTCCCCACTATACATAGGGAGCCTAGGGGGGGCGCCGGCCCTAGGAGATGCAATCTCCTAGGGGGGCGGCGGCCAAGGGAGGAGTCCCTCCTCCCCAAGGCACCTAGGGGGTGCCTTCCCCCTTTGGGACTCTTCCCCTTTTTTATCTCTTGGCGCATGGGCCCCTTGGGGCTGGTGCCCTTGGCCCATATAGGCCAAGGCGCACCCCCTACAGCCCATGTGGCCCCCCGGGGCAGGTGGCCCCACTCGGTGGACCCCCGGGACCCTTCCGGTGGTCCCGGTACAATACCGGTGACCCCGAAACTTGTCCCGATGGCCGAAATAGCACTTCCTGTATATAATTCTTTACCTCCGGACCATTCCGGAACTCCTTGTGATGTCTGGGATCTCATCCGCGACTCCGAACAACATTCGGGTTACTGCATATACATATCCCTACAACCCTAGCGTCACCGAACCTTAAGTGTGTAGACCCTACGGGTTCGGGAGACATGCAGACATGACCGAGATGACTCTCCGGTCAATAACCAACAGCGGGATCTGGATACCCATGTTGGCTCCCACATGTTCCACGATGTCAAGGACTTAATCAATCCCGTATACAATTCCCTTTGTCTATCGGTACGATACTTGCCCGAGATTCGATCGTCGGTATCCCGATACCTTGTTCAATCTCGTTACCGGCAAGTCTCTTTACTCGTTCCGTAACACATCATCCCGTGATCAACTCCTTGATCACATTGTGCACATTATGATGATGTCCTACCGAGTGGGCCCAGAGATACCTCTCCGTTTACACGGAGTGACAAATCCCAGTCTCGATTCGTGCCAACCCAACAGACACTTTCGGAGATACCTGTAGTGTACCTTTATAAGCCACCCAGTTACGTTGTGACGTTTGGCACACCCAAAGCACTCCTACGGTATCCGGGAGTTGCACAATCTCATGGTCTAAGGAAATGATACTTGACATTAGAAAAGCTTTAGCATACGAACTACACGATCTTGTGCTAGGCTTAGGATTGGGTCTTGTCCATCACATCATTCTCCTAATGATGTGATCCCGTTATCAATGACATCCAATGTCCATGGTCAGGAAACCGTAACCATCTATTGATCAACGAGCTAGTCAACTAGAGGCTTACTAGGGACATGGTGTTGTCTATGTATCCACACATGTATCTGAGTTTCCTATCAATACAATTCTAGCATGGATAATAAACGATTATCATGAACAAGGAAATATAATAATAACTAATTTATTATTGCCTCTAGGGCATATTTCCAACAGGATCTGCTACCGAATCTGCTGCTGCTTCGCCGGGATCTGCCTCGGGATCGATTCCTGCTACACCTGCAAGTTGCATGGGATCTTCTGTGCCACCCGTGATAGCTACTTCAACGCCAAAATGTACACGGTTGCAACAGGGAGTAATTCAACCAATTAATTATAAGCATATTACAAAATATGTTATGGTGTGCTCCACAGGTGAACCCTACACACTTGATGAAGCCCTAGCTGATGAAAATTGGAAGAAGGCCATGCATGAAGAGTACATGGCATTGAAGAGAAACAAAACATGGCATTTGGTCCCTCCACAGCAAGGTAAAAACCTCATTGATTGCAAGTGTGTGTTTAGGATCAAGAGAAAATCTGATGGCACCATTGATCGCTACAAGGCAAGACTTGTGGCAAAAGGCTTCAAGCAACGCTATGGTATTGACTATGAGGACACGTTTAGTCCAGTGGTAAAAGCTGCAACCATTCATCTTATTTTGTCCATTGCTATGTCCAGGGGTTGGAGTCTTAGACAGCTAGACGTTCAGTACGCGTTTCTTCATGGTGTTCTGGAAGAGGAAGTGTACATGAAACAACCTCCTGGGTTTGAAAACAAACGTGCACCATTGCACGTGTGCAAACTTGACGAAGCATTGTATGGGTTGAAGCAGGCTCCAAGGGCGTGGTATTCACGTCTCAGTCAAAAGATGCAAACTCTTGGCTTTGTTCCTTCCAAGTCTGACACTTCACTGTTCATTTATAACAAGTGCAACACTCATATCTTTGTTCTCATCTATGTTGATGATATTATTGTTACAAGCTCATCTGATGAAGCTATAACAGGATTGTTGAAGGATCTCAGTGCAGAGTTTGCTCTTAAGGATCTTGGAGACTTGCATTATTTCTTAGGGATAGAAGTGAAGAAACATGATGGTGGACTTCACTTGTCTCAAGAAAATATGCAACTGATCTGGTAAGAAAGGCTGGTCTGCAAGGCTGTAAACCTTCACCCACTCCATTATCAAGTTCAGAAAAATTATCTCTCACAGAAGGACAAGCCTTGAGTCAGGAAGACAGCACTAAGTATAGAAGTCTTGTAGGTGCACTTCAATACCTTACTCTTACAAGACCTGATATATCATTTGCTGTTAACAAAGTCTGCCAATTTCTTCATGCACCCACTACTGTTCATTTGACTGCTGCCAAGAGAATAGTTAGATATGTCAAGAACACCCTTAATATTGGTCTCAACTTCAGCAAGTCATCATCTACACTTCTTAGTGCTTTCTCAGATTCTGACTGGGCAGGTTGTTTGGATGATAGACGTTCTAATGGAGGATTTGCAGTGTTCTTTGGCCCTAACTTAATTTCATGGTGTGCAAGGAAGCAGGCCACTGTCTCTAGGTCCAGTACTGAGGCAGAATACAAAGCATTAGCAAATGCTACAGCTGAGATCATATGGGTGCAGTCTTTATTGAGAGAGCTTGGTGTGAAAAGTAAACAAGTTCCATGCTTACGGTGTGACAATTTGGGTGCAACTTATTTGTCTGCTAATCCTGTTTTTCATGCCAGAATGAAACACGTTGAAATTGATTTTCACTTTTTCAGAGAACGAGTGGCTCAAAAACAACTTGATATTCGCTTTGTGCATTCCAAGGATCAGATTGCAGATGGATTCACCAAGGCTCTACCCACTAGAAGTTTTGAGAACTTCAAATATAATCTCAACTTGATGAAGTTGTGATTAAGGTAGGGTGTTAAACACAATATGCACTATGTCACGTATGGAGTGCATTGTCACGCATGGAGGAGTCCAAGACTTGGCGCAGGATCTAGGATAGATAGTTGGTTCGGTTTACATATAATTCTAACTCTTTATTGTTGGAAATATGAGCAATTTACCAAATAATTTTGCTAGCGGAAATACTAGATAAAGCATGACTAATATAGTAGAGATAACACAAGTCATGCGTTCTGACAGAGAGAAGGTAAATAGCTTCTGCATATATGAACTGTAGCCTATCATATCTATAGCAGACAGTAGAACTAGTTACATATATGAGGTAGAACCTAACATATTTAGGGCAAGTACTAGTACGAGAAACTGTGGCAGGATATCTAACAGAAAGAAGAACACATACGTGACAGCAGGAACAGTAGCGCTGGACTTGGGGTCGGTGTCCTCTCCAGCCATGTCGTCGAGGAGGTTGTCGACGTTGGGGAAGAAGTCGTCGTCGGGGAAGTAGTCGTCGGAGTCCGGGGCGTCCGTGACGAAGGGGTCAGTCAGTAGTCGTGCAGAGCACTCCCCAAAAACCTTATCACTCTTCTCCCATACAGGACTCAAAGAGGCGCGGTTTCGGAGGCCTACTGTCCCGACCTGCGGTGCACGCCGCAAGCCGAGATGAGGAAGATAGCAGCAGCTCAGAGATTGGAACCGGTGGAGAGGGGAAGGAGAGGTTCTGGTGCGTCTCTCTGGGAGGAGCGACCTCCCTTTTATAGGCGCAAGAGAAGGAGGCAAGAGGGCAGCGACGGAAGGCGAAATGAAGAGATGGAGGCGAAGCGAACAACCAGCAGCCGAAGGGCTGCACCGTTCGCATTCGAACTCCACTTTCGCAAAAATCTTTTCAGCTTCCGTGTGACCTTTCGTATACCCGTAGTGCGTGGCAAAAATTTAGATATCGGCTCGGCTCATTCCCGCAACCCGCAGCGCGTCGTGACATGGCGGGCGGCGGAGGAGGAGCGCGCGTGGATATCCCTCTTGTTCTCATGCTCGTACAAGTGGGGAAAGAACCTCCCTTATAAGGAGGTCCAACTCCCACTAAACTAGCAATGTGGGACTACACTTTAGTAGTATCCCTTGCCTTGCACAAATGGGCTAAGTGGGACTCTAGGATTTATTAGGAATTTCTGAAATAGTTATTGGGCTGCCCAAAATAGACTAAATTCCAGCAATCCCCCACCAGATCCCAGAGGCATACAGAAATTTGCCTTTGGTTCCAAAATACTGTTTAATATACCGGTACTGCAGTGGAGACTGTTAAGTTGAACTTCCACCTAGAACTCTATGCTACACTACTAAGCAACTTGAACAGTGGACTGGGCCTTGAACTGCAAGTTTTTTGCGAATCTAGCTTCACATAAAGCCTTGACCGATACGTGGCTACCGTGGGTCTTCCCCGCGGGTGGATCTTATGCGTCATACTCCGTGATCTTTCATGAGTTTACTAGAGAGAACCCTACTCTCATAGATTACGACGTTTGACAATCAGACTCATATAGGTGTGTTCTTCAATAGATGTTCTGCAGGATAACATCTCTGCTTAAATAATCCACTTAGAACACATTAAGATATACATCAACCTGCCATGCAGATTAGGAGAGTATTGCATCTTCATGGAGTGGTATTTTGAATAGTAAGGATACTCTCCTCTCAGTTGACCAACAGCTTGTCTTCCACATCTAATTCACGGGATCTCCGATCACAAAGAATAGGTTACCACTGTGAACAACTCATATTGTGGGTCTCATACCCATCTCCCTCGATGCATTATCTATCACATTTCGGATAGACACTTAGTAAAAGGATCTGCCAGATTTTTAGACGTTTGGATATAATCCAATGCAATAACTCCGGAGTTCCTCATTTTCTTGACAGACTTTAACCTTCTCTGAACGGGTCTTGATGACTTCATGTTATCCTTTGAGCTGCTCACTTTCGTGATCACAGTTTGATTGTCGCAGTTCATAAGGATACCCGGTACAGGTTTCTCAACAACCGGTAAGTCATTCAAGAGCCGACGAAGCCAATCTGCTTTGACTGTAGTTGTATCTAGTGTTGTGAGTTCTGCTTCCATTGTTGACCTCGTTAAGATGGTCTGCTTGCAAGACTTCCAAGAAACAGTGCCACCTCCATGAGTGAATACATATCCGCTCGTGGCCTTTATCTCATCAGCATCTGAGATCCAGTTTGAGTCACTATACCCTTCAAGCACCTTTGGGTGCCCGGTGTAGTGAATTCCATAATTTGAAGTGCCTTTCAAATAACGCAAAACTCTCTCTAGAGCTTTCCAATGCACATCTTCTGGTTTTGAAACAAACCGACTCAGTTTGCTAATAGCAAAAGAGATGTCAGGTCTTGTAGCACTAGCTAAGTACATAAGCGAGCCAATAATCTGAGAATACTTCAATTGGTCTCTAGCAATTCTTCGATTCTTTCGAAGTAACACACTCGCATCATATGGTGTTGGAGAGGGCTTGCAGTCACTATAGCCAAAGCGACTCAAGATCTTTTCCACATAGTGAGATTGAAGCAATGTAATCCCACCATCATAGTCTCTCAACAACTTGATGTCCAAAATGACATCAGCCACTCCTAAATCCTTCATCTCAAAACAACGAGATAGGAAAACCTTGACCTCCTTAATAACATTCAGATTTGTTTCGAAAATTAGTATGTCATCAACATACAAGCACAGGATAACCCCCTCGCCCCCACCATGGCGATAGTACACACATTTGTCAGCTTCATTCACAACAAAGCCTGCAGCTGTTAAAATTCTTTCAAACTTCTCATGCCACTGTTTGGGTGCTTGCTTAAGTCCGTACAAAGACTTCAGCAACTTGCACACTTTCCCTTCCTGACCATCTAGTACAAACCCATCTGGTTGTTCCATATAAATTTCCTCATCCAACTCTCCATTTAGGAAAGCAGTCTTAACATCCATTTGATGAACGAGAAGACCATGCGAGGCACCTAGTGAAAGTAGAACTCGAATAATGGTCAGTCGAGCCACAGGTGAGTAAGTATCAAAGAAGTCTTCACCTTACTTTTGGGTATAACCCTTAGCCACGAGCCGAGCCTTGTACTTTTCAATAGTACCATCACGCCTAAGCTTCTTCTTGAATACCCATTTGTATCCTATAGGTTTGCACCCATAAGGACGATCAGTTATCTCCCGGGTTTCATTCGCCAAGATGGAATCCATCTCGCTATGAACCGCTTCCTTCCAGTAGTCAGCATCTTCAGATGCATAGGCCTTTGAAATAGAACTGGGAGTGTCATCTATGAGATACACAAGAAAATCATCACCAAAGGAATTTGCAGTCCTCTGTCTCTTGCTCCTAGTAGGAACTTCATTGTTCTCCTCCACAGGACTTTCAAAGTGTTCCATCGAAATGGCAGGTTCGGTAATTGTAACTGGTCCCTGATTTGATGAACTAGGCATCTCCTGATTAGATGAGGTAGCCATATCCTTCATGGGAAAGATATCTTCAAAGAAAGTCGCATCATTCGACTCCATGATCGTACTGACATGTATGTCAGGTACCTCAGATTTTACAACCAAGAATCTATAGCCAATGCTATGAAAAGCATATCCCAGGAAAACACAATCCACAGCCTTTGGTCCAAGCTTCCGCTTCTTTGGAATTGAAACATTGACTTTCGCCAAACAACCCCATGTTCGTAGATAAGAGAGTTTTAACCTTTTCTTCTCCCATTCCTCGAATGGAGTTATCTCTTTGTTATTTCTAGGAACTCGGTTTAGGACATGACATGCAGTCAATATCGCCTCCCCCCACCATGCCTTGGAGAGACCCGAAGTGTCTAACATGGCGTTAACCAAATCTGTTAGAGTATGGTTCTTTCTTTCGGCCACCCCATTTGACTGAGGTGAATAGGGAGGCGTCCTCTCATGGATTATACCATGTTCCACACAAAAAGCATCAAATTCATTGGAAAAATACTCTCCACCACGGTCGGAACTAAGCCTCTTGATTTTTCGATCAAGTTGGTTTTCCACTTCAGCTTTATAGATCTTGAAAAAGTTCAAAGCCTCATCCTTAGATTTCATAAGATACACATGGCAGTATCTAGTGGAGTCATCAATTAACGTCATGAAATACTTCTTTTCACCTTTTGTCAAAACACCATTCATTTCACATAGATCTGAATGTATGAGCTCTAGTGGTGCAAGATTTCTCGTTTCCGCAGTCGTGTGAGACTTACGAGGTTGCTTAGCTTGCACACACACTTGACACTTAGATCCCTTGACAGTGGTGAAACTAGGGATTAAGTTCAACTTCGCTAGTCGCGACATGCAACCAAAGTTAACATGACAAAGACGTGAATGTCACACATTTGATTCACTATTGTTGCAAATATGATTAACAACTTTATTGCAAACGTCTGATAAGGATAAACGAAACAGGCCTCCTGACTCATAGCCTTTACCAACAAAGGTTCCATACTTGGATATTACAAATTTATTCGATTCAAAGACAAGCTTGTAGCCATCTTTACACAGAAGAGATCCGCTAACAAGATTTTTATTGACGGAGGGGACATAATGCACGTTCTTCAGCCGCACGATCTTCCCCGAAGTAAACTTCAGATCGACCGTGCCAACACCACGAACAAAAGCACTTGAACCGTTGCCCATCAGCACGGTTGAAATCCCTGCGGTCTGATAAGACGAAACCACGGAAATATCACCGCATACATGCACATTAGCACATGTGTCAATCAACCAATCAGGAGAATGACATACTGAAAGAATAGTGGAAAATATACCATACCCATCATCCTTCATGTCAGTGTCTCCAATGACAACATTAGCGGTCTTGCCGCCTTTCCCAGGGTAACGCTTGTCATAGCGATTAGCGCAACTAGGAGCCCAATGATCAGGATCCCCACACACATGACAGACACCTTTCTTATTGTCATTCTTCTTCTTGAAGTTCGTGTGTTGCACAGCCTTGTTCTTCCCATCAAACTTTGCTTTACCATCAAACTTGCCCTTGTTCTTGAACTTGTGGGGCTGAAAGTTCTTCTTCTGTACCAGATTGGCACTAGATCCTCCCTCAATACCTCGAGCACGTGTGTCCTTTGCTCTCGCCTTTTCTTCCACATCAAGAGTGCCAATGAGATCCGGGACGGAAAACTCTTGTCTCTTATGCTTCAGCAAGGTAGCAAAGTTCCTCCATGAAGGAGGAAGCTTAGTGATGATACCTCCGGCAACAAACTTGTCCGGTAGCATACAACCGAAGTGCTCAAGTTCTCTAGCAAATGACTGTATCTCATGAGCTTGCTCAACCACGGAGCGCTCTTCAGTCATCCTGTAATCGTAGAATTGCTCCATGATGTACAGCTCAGTGCCAGCATCCGAGACCCCAAACTTGGCCTCGAGTGCATCCCATATATCTTTTTCCATTATCAATTGACGCATAAGCATCAACTATGTTCTCACCAAGAACACTCAAGAGAGCAGCCTTAAACAGAGTATCCATTTTCTGAAAGGCTTGTGCCTGTTGAGCATCAAGCTCCCCTTCAGGTTTGCCAAGAGTGGCGTCATAGCAACTCATGGTTTAAAACCATAAGACTGCTCTCACGCGCCACCTCTTATAGTGGATACCCTCAAACATAGGAGGTCTCATGGAAGCAGCAAAACCACTTGGTCTAAATTGCCTATAATAAGGTTTTTGGATTGTTGGAAATATGAGCAATTTACCAAATAACTTTGCTAGTGGAAATACTAGATAAAGCATGACTAATATAGTAGAGATAAAACAAGTCATGCGTTCTGACAGAGAGAAGGTAAATAGTTTCTGCATATATGAACCGTAGCCTATCATATCTATAGCAGACAGTAGAACTAGTTGCATATATGAGGTAGAACATAACATATTTAGGGCAAGTACTAGTACGAGAAACTGTGGCAGGATATCTAACAGAAAGAAGAACACATACGTGACAGCAGCAGCAGTAGCACTGGACTTGGGGTCGGTGTCCTCTCCAGCCATGTCGTCAAGGAGGTTGTCGACGTCGGGGAAGAAGTCGTCGTCGAGGAAGTAGTCGTCGGAGTCTGGGGCGTCTGTGACGAAGGAGTCAGTCAGTAGTCGCACAGAGCGCTCCCGAAAAACCTTATCACCCTTCTCTCGTACATGACTCAAAGAGGTGCGGTTTCGGAGGCCTACTGTCCCGACCTGCGGTGCACGCCGCAAGCCGGGATGAGGAAGACAGCAGCAGCTCAGAGATTGAAACCGATGGCGAGGGGAAGGAGAAGTTCTGGTGCGTCTCTCTGGGAGGAGCGACCTCCCTTTTATAGGCGCAAGAGAAGGAGGCGAGAGGGCAGCGACGGAAGGCGAAATGAATAGCCAGCAGCCGAAGGGCGTGTGACCTTTCGTATACCCGTAGTGCGTGGCAAAAATTTAGATATCGGCTCGGCTCATTCCCGCAACCCGCGGCGCGTCATGACGAGACGGGCGGCGGAGGAGGAGCGCGCGTGGATATCTCTCTTGTTCTCATGCTCGTACAAGTGGGGAAAGAACCTCCCTTATAAGGAGGTTCAACTCCCACTAAACTAGCAATGTGGGACTAAACTTTAGTAGTATCCCTTGTCTTGCACAAATGGGCTAAGTGGGCCTCTAAGATTTATTAAGAATTTCTGAAATAGTTATTAGGCTGTCTAAAATAGACTAAATTCCAGCATTTATCTCCTGTAACTATTTCTATCTCTTGTTCTCTAAGTTGTACACCCTCTGTGAAATCTTCAACAATGTATGCGCTTCCAGGGAGGTGCGCCCCTGCATATAACACGTAGCACGTCGGCTCAGGTTGAGGTAAGACGTTTCCGCCTGACGCACATTTCTAAGTAAGCACATGCACCCGTCAGGATTAAGCGGGCATAACAGAGTGCAGATTAGTGCTAAGCGTCCGTAAATGATAAAAGAGTGTCAGTTATTCAAGAAACCATCATCTTGCTTGCTTGGTTAATTATTGTTTCATCTGAACAGAACCACGAAGGATGCATCAGATACAACCAAACCGCGAATAAGGATTTTTTACACCAGAGTCAAATCAAATTTCCCCAACAGCTCGGTAAGGAAATATATACCAGGTTGCGGTCAAAAAAAAAGGAAATATATACCAGGATACGTGGGATGGTGGGAGAGTCAAGCCCTAGCATGCACGCAAGTGGAATAATAGTAAACGATGGACACAGGAAGCTTTCATCATCTTTTTTCACTCTCTACCACAAGACCGAAAACCGAAGGCGAAGCAGAACCGGACCTAAAAGCGACAGCCGGAGCCGGATGCATCGCTTTCGCCACGTGGTTGCTCTAGAAAGACACTGCCCGATCCAGTTGTAGACCCTTTCTTGGCCATGCCACCACGTGGACCAATCAGGCCTGAGAGACATAACAGAGTGCAGATTAGTGCTAAGCGTTCTTAACTGATAAAGGAGAAGTCTGGAGTTATTAGGCTACTTCCTCCTGTCCTTTTTACTCTGTATATTAGATTTAGGTCAAGTCAAACTTTGCAAAATTTGATCAAATATATATTAAAAAATATCATACCAAATATATATCCCATGAAACTACATTTCGTAATGAATCTAACAAAATTGATTTGGCATCGTAAATGTTAATATTTTTTTCTATAAATTCGGTCAAAGTAGAGATGCTTTGACTTCAGACAAAACTTATAAGCAGACTAAAAAGGACCGGAGGGAGTACAAATCCTCATGCTGCTTGCTTGGTTGGTTGATTATTATCCTGTGTTACAGTGGAAAGTGTGAATGAGGATTTTTGGCACCCGAAATGAAATCAAAAGTTATCTCTTTAGTTTGGAAAAATTAATCAACGTGTATTTTCAAGTTTCGATGGAAATTCCATGTGTAGAGGAGCCTGGGGAAATTTCGTCGACAGGTGAGGCCAGCAGACGGCATCCTGCCGCGAATCCTGGGAAGGCCAGGACACTGCCGCGGCGCATCGAGGTCCAGCCGCCGCACTGTCGACCAGGGAGGTAGCGCCGTAGCGAGCTTGACAGGAGAGCCTAATCCTTGGTGGCGCAGAGTTCATCTGCTCGCTCCTCCCTTCCTCTATCTCTCTCTGCTCTCCGGTCAACAGTTCAGTGTGTGTGCGGCGAGCAGCGAGCTTGTTCGTTCTCCTTTTTTTCTTCATGGTAATGAGCTGTTTCTCATGGGTGTTGGATTGGCCAGGGACGGCTGATGTTGTTGCTACAGACCTACAGTACATGTGCAGTAACACTAGACATGCCGAACCCCTCCTTATAGCATTTTCAATAGATGATATAGATGCAAAAATAACTAACTTTTACGTCTTTGAGGCCAAAACACTTCTTCAGTAGATGATGTAGATGGAAAAAGAATTACATCTCCGTCTCTCAAAGATGTAAACTACAATACTTCGCAGTGCAAATATACATCTCCACCTACAGGAGATGTAAAAACTGCGGTCGCGCGCAAACTGCCCAACCGTTTTCATTTTCCTTCCGTTTGCCCGTCGCCCGGGCCATGGCAGACTCCGACGACCCCACCGCCTCGTCCACCACAGCCGCCCACAACCAACCCCCCCCCCCTCCCCGCCCGGGGCCTTCGTCGCGCGCGACCATTGTCCCCAATCTCGCCTCTGCCTACATGCTGCCGCCGCCCCGGTTTTGCCCCACCTTGGTCGGCTGCAGTCACGGTTGTCGCCCCACTACCAGATCCGGTCGCTCCACCTCCCCCGCCTTCGGTTCCGCCGCTGCTCTCCTCCAAATCGGCCGAATTGGCCGCTCATCCGCTGCTGCATCGTCGCCGCGCCGCCGTATGATTTGAGCTCCCCTCGCCGCCGTGGCGCCATCGGGTTCGAGCCGCACACCCGCCGCCCCTCCGACGCTCCTCCTCCTCTCTCCGCTTCGAATGGCCGCTCCTATGCTGCTGCACCGCCTCTGCTTCACCGCCCCAATTCGAGCTAAGTACTCAGTATATATCTTTTGAATTCATCGGCACTCAGCAAACATCTGTACCATGTGGCAGCCGTCGTCTCCGTCCAACACGTCAAGTGTCTTTTTTGTGCTTGGTACCCCACCTAGGGCTCGGCAACTTGTTTGCCGAGTCCCCGATGCATGTCTCTAGTAGTGAGAATATCTTCATTTGAAAAGTATTTTGTTCAGAGGACTTGTGCATACAGAGAGTTAGAATATTAAATTAGCCCCGTCCTTGCTTAGCTAGCATCGCCATTTTGAAGGAACGGAGGTCACTGAGCGCAAACCATCCCTCCTTTGAAAGTTTCATTTTCTCCCCAGCTGATCCAGTACATTCTGTTTTCTTCTCGCTGCATGTCCACCCGTAGGGCAAATTAATTGGCTGATCTCATCACACAAGGTTTTTGTTAAATTAAAACTAGATTCTTTATGTTAATCGGACTAAAAGAAGGACTTCAGCGGAAATGCAATTCGGCTCCCGGGAGCACGTGCTCCTGCCATGAAAAATGAATTTTGAAATGTCAAAAAATCTTAATTTTTGTGTGTGTTCTTTGTCACATGCTAATGCTACGTGAAAAATTTTAAGCAAAAAAGTTAAGCATTTTGGCATGTGTAAAAAAACAAATCGAACATCAATTGTTACCCAAAATGTCACACCCAAATTTATTTTTTTCACCGACGAAACACCACTGCTCCGTTTCGCATGAAAATTGTCAACCTTACTTGCGACACTAACACAAATATCTAGAAAAACAGAATTTTTAGAAAATATTTACTACTTCCTCCTTCTCATCATAATATAAGAGCTGTAACAGTTGTCCAACGGTCCAAAAGAACTAAAAAAATCATTCATCGGAATGCTCCGCCGCCTGCGGCGCAACCGGACGCGAAGCAGTGCAGCGCACCACAGTGCGACGCAACGCAGCCCAACGCGACGCGCCCCGGCACAGGTGCGCGCCATAATTCTGGGTCCCACGTATAGAAGTCTCCTTCAATCCCCAAATCCCCCGGCCCAGTCAGCGAGCAACGGCGCCAGAGCAATGCGGCCCCCCACCTCCAGCGAGTCTCGGCTTCACCGCGGCCGGCAAGCGCAAGCGCTCGCCGGAGCTGGAGTTCCCCTGCGTGTCGCGCTTCCGGTAGCGGCGGTTCATCTCCTTCCTCCGGCACCACAACTTCAGCCGCACCGTGAGGCACGAGGCTAAACTGACTATCGTCGACTTGGTTTGTAAGACTCCAGAGGCATATTGATGGTGCTCAGACTAATGGGATATGTTCTCGTATGTTCTTTGCTTTGTGCAGGCTGCCTTCTTTGACTTCCGACGAGCACTCTCCGACGGCCAAGGGTTAACTCCTGGTATGATACCATCATACTCCCTTCGTTTTTATTTACTTCACATAATTGCTTTGATCAAAGTCAAACGACAAAGTAAATATTAACATATACTTCCTCCGTTCCAAAATAAGTGGCTCAACTTTATACTAATTTTAGTATAAAGTTAGTACTACAAAGTTGAGTCACTTAATTTGGGACGGAGAGAGTATAATATTAAATCAATACCATTAGATTCACTATTGTACTCCCTCCGTTTTTATTTACTTCGCATATTAGAGTTGACTAAAGTCAAACTTCGTAAAGTTTGACCAAGTTTATAGAAGAAAATATAAATATTTACGATAACAAATTTATACTATGTGGAAGTACATTTGATAATAAATCTAATGGTGTTGATTTCTTATTGTATAAGTTAATATTTTTGTCTACAAACTTTGTCAAATTTTATAAAGTTTGACTTTGACCAAAGCTAATATGCGGAGTAAATAAAAACGGAGGGAGTATATACTTTCACATCATATAGATTTTTTATTGTGAATGTTCATATATTTTTCGATAAACTTGGTCCACCAAACATTTAGCCAAGCTATAGTCTCACTTGAAGAAAGGCTTCAGTTTTGTTCATCAAAAAACTTCAGTTTATTGTCATTGTCTCCACTTTCTATCTGGAGTATTTTCTGGCAGTAATAAGTTTTTGAATCCTTGCTGCCTTGCTGGCCACATCTGCACAACCATGCCTATGTAGCGTATATATATCCACAAAATTAGAATGCGGACTCATGCAACGACAATGCTTGTTTGCATCTCTCATTTACTTTGATACTACAGTGCCCCGATTTATCTCTGTTGCACTCGGTTATTTGTTCTTACAACGTCGACTTTGTGGCCTACTATGCACCTGTAATACATCGTGATGCTACATATTCTCTGGCACGCATTATTGGTTTGGTTGCCTACATGCTACCATTTCTAATCTCATCTGTACAGATGTATGCTACTGGTTGCAAAACAACAGATTGGGTTTATAAAAGCTTGATAGCAATTTGTGCAGGAGCCCACTTAACTACCATCTGCCATGACATACATATCTGCCGATACGAGTGGAGAGCATGCATCACATACAGTACACATGAAAAGAGCATTAATATTTTCTGCGGGAAGGCACTGACTTGTAGGATGAAGCATCAGCAAAGTGGCAAAACTTTTGATCCAGCTAGTATTTTCCATTTGAAACTTTTCTCACTTCGCAAAGTTTCATTTCAAACGTCGCTCACAATTGAAACAGCACTACTAACAACAACATATCACATCATAATGTTTTGCGCTTGCTACTGAGTATACCGAGGCAAGAACAGAGCTACAGATATGTACTGATCAGACGCCACTAGACCACGCACTCCTCGGCGCAGGGGCCGCCGCCGCCGCGGCACTCCAGGGCGGCGACGTGCTCGTCATGCATGGCCGCCAGGTCAGGGTGCCCGAACATGGCCGCGGCGACGGCATAGCACCCAAGCACGTAGACGAAGGCGAGGAACACAGCCCCGAACAGCTGGAAGTTAGCCAGCTGCTCGGCGCGTTCCACTGCGGCGCGGCTGTGGCACTCGACTTGGTGGCCGCTGGCATCTCGGTCGCACCCGGCCGGGAGCATGGGGCCGTACAGCGTGAGCGCCGTCTGGTAGAACCACAGCCCCTGCAGCGCCATGAGCATGCCGGCAGCGACGTCGACGGGGAAGCTCGCCGGCAAGAGCGCGCCAAGGACGGCGGCGAGGATGCAGAGGCCGATGAGGATGACGAGGAGGTGGTGGTAGTACCCCTCCAGCCCTGTGTGAGTGGCCGAGTGGTAGGAGAAGAGCAGGAATTCCGACGTGAACGCTGCCGCCGCCACCAGGCACAGCTCGCCGTCGGTCAGGGGCAGGTACCTGCGGTGATCGCCATTGCAGTGAGCTTATCACATCAAGGAAAATCTATCTGAGATGGTCATCAAAACTGGCTGATCATGTTTCTGAAATTGACAACAAATAAAATGTGACCTTTAACAAAAGATTATTATGCAAAGAAATCAAACATTACCAAATTTATGTCTCAGCTGGACTTTTGGTGCTACGAATTTCACGCAAATTCTACCAATTTTGAGCTATCTGAAGAATGGCATTACAATTTACACCAACTTAAAAAAAACTCAAGAACAGAGTTGACAGATCCACGGAGTACGGAGAAGGACGGCAACGCACCTGCTGCGCTTCTGGGAGAGGAGGGCGAGCGCGCCGAAGAGGAAGAACATGAGGAGCATGCCGGCGTGCTCGAGGTAGATGAGGCTGGACTCCGGGGCGAGCCCATCGCCGCGGCCGGCGAGGACGCCGCCGCCGAGCTCCAGGCACATGTCGAGGAACGTGCCGCCGGCCACCACGTAGAGCTCCAGGAGGCGGGGCGCCCCGGGGAGGTCGAGGGGGCACCACGCGCGGACGCGGAACGCCGGCGGGTCGGCGGCGAAGCGCGCGACGGCGGACCACACCCGCCACAGGCCCACCGCCAGGAACAGCGTCCCTGGCAGCATGTGGCCGTTAAACGACCCCATTTAGTCGGCGGCGGCGAGCAGGGGCACGGCAATGCCGGACCGCGCGGGGTCGGTTGATGGCCGGTGAATCGGAGGCAATGTGCGCCTGGGGGAAGAGAAGAGGCTGGGGGTTAGATGGATCGCCAGATCTCTGCGAGGATCCGAGACAGGGGAAAAAGGCAAAAAGCTTCCGTCGTTAGGTGCCGGGGGGTCCAAGATCAGAGAGAGAGACAGGACACCATAGTCTACTCCAGTCCAGTCCAGTAGCTTCGTCCTCCGACAGTGTTGCGCTGCACCAGCAATGCACTGCACATCTTAGAGATTCAGAGCTCCGACGAGCCATGTCTGCGTTTCTTGGCGTCCCAGCCGTATTTGGGGTCTGTTTGGTTACCGGCCACAATTTACCAAGCCAAAATTTGGCAGTCATAAAGCAACTCCAACGGACTGACTTAAACGGACGACGATTTTGTTCGCTTTTTTATTTATTTAGGTCGGTTAGACGGATACGGATGTCCGCTTCCATATTTAGGTCGGCGCGTGCGCCTAACGCTAGCCTGAGTCCATTTTGACGATGCAAAAACAAAATAAACGCATGCATATTAAAAAAAGAAATAATATTAATTAAACATTAAAGCCGGCCACGAAGACCGGCAAGAGTCCACGCGTCCATATTTGCATTTAAAAAAAATAAAAACAGCCTAAACTACGAGACGGCGCGCTGCCCTAGGCATCGTCGTCGTCCTCGGTGTCCTGAGGTCGATGAGCGTCGGCGCCGGCCCGGCCCAGGCGAACGCCGTGTTCCAGAGCGCCGTCATGTCGAGCAGTGCCGGCGCGGGGGGTGTGCGCCCGCCTGTACAGCCACGGCCTGGCGCGCCTCCTCCTCGGCCTCGCGCTGCTCCTTCTCGAGATCGCGCTCGAGCATCTCGAGGTACTCGCCGTCGCGGCGCTCCTCGGCCACCCTGATCTTGCGCCAGTGCTCGAGGTACGCCGTCTTCCGAGCCGGTGTCGCTCCCATCCAGACCGGCGGCGCGCGTGCCCACTTGCACACTATTCCTGTCCAGGAGTAGCGCTCGATGGGGGATGGCTTCGGCTCCCGCTCCAGCTCCGGCTTGATAGGGGACGGCGGGGCCACCGGCGGCACCACGCTGTCGCCCGCCGCGAAGAGGGCAAGGGCCTGCGCCATTGCCGCCTCGTACCGTGCCTCCTCTTTCGCCTCCGCCACCTCCGCCCTGCGCCACTCGTCCTCCTCGCTCTCCCAGTAGACGGCCGCAAGGGCCGCCTAATAGGCGTCCTCCGCCGCCTGGTCCTCCTCGCGGACGACGAGCGCCGGTGGCGGCGACCTCCGGTCGACCTCGCGCACGCCCCGTCGCCTCGCCTCCTCGTGCTCGAAGGCGAACCACCTCGCCCAGTTGGGCGAGTCGGTTGCGTAGGCGGGGTCGCGGCGCTGCTCCGGCGTCAGCAGCGCCCGCCGGCGCCGCACCTCCTCCGCGTGAGCACGAGCCGACCGCGACGCCGCCGACACTGGGATCCTATCTGAATCCAGATGTCAGTCGTGCGGCAGCGTCATGTCGGGATACGACAGAGGCTGGTGGTGCTGCCAGTGTCACTCCGCTGGTGCACTGGCACGTTCACGCGCTGCCTTTGCCGGCGAGGCGCCGGCGCCGGCGGAGGCGGGAGGAACTCCGAGGGGAAAGGGGTGGCGGGGGACTTGCCCTTAGCCTTGCTGCCGCTGGCGCCGGAGTAGAGGCCCATCTCGTTGTGGTTGTGGTGGCTAGGGTTTGTCGACGACGAGGGAGCAAAGGATGGCAGATGTGGACGACGAGTTTGGATGAGGACGGCCCCGCCGCACGGTCGGCTTAAAATAGGACGAGCGCCGTCGCTGACGCACGGGCCCGTCGTCATAAATTAAGCTGACCCGTGGGCAGCGGGTAGTTGGACAGCCGCCATGTGAAGACGCGGCGGACAGCGGGAAGGCGCGCGAAGCGTCCGTTCGGCATCCGCGCCGACGCATTTGGGGCGCAAATTTGGGCCGCAAATGCGTCGGCGCGGACGTGATTTGGATTTGGGCCGCCACTTTGTCCGCGTAGTGACGGTCTTGAGATTTTGGGGGCCCGGGACGAAACTAAATTTCGGGGCCCCTAGTATAAACAACATACAATAATATTAATTATACTTATATATGAAAATTTACATATGGACACTTGAATGCATCCAAAAAAATACATATGCAGAAATTATACATATTACTTTAAAAATTATATCATTTTTCGATGCAAACTCAATTCTGATAAGGTTCATGTCAATCTCTTCCAATAATTTCTTCTTGAGCACATTGATGCCAAGCTATTAAAATTTTCATTAGTCATTCTTGACCTTAAATAGTTCTTTAATAATTTTAACTTTGAAAAGCTTCGTCTTTCGATTGATGCCACCGTCAGATGAACTATAAATAAGACACAATATAATACAGACATTAGGATCACAAATAAATTCAGTGACATGCTCAAAAATCTCCATAGCATTATACCATCTGGCAATGTGAAATTTATAATCTTTAATAATTCAGAAAAAGGTAAAATTGGATGTTCATCAACACTAGCAGATTGTGCATGTCCCGTCCCGTCCGTCTCCCCCCCCCCCCCCCCCCCACACACACACACACACACCCCCCAATGAATTAACTGTACTCTCAAACACACTAACATTAATTCCCCTGATGTTGATGTCAACGGTTGAAGGATGCGAGCTATGCATCATGTATGCGAGGGATAAAATACTTAATTAGTAATGTACGTATAGAGGGATAAGAACAGTAATATAATATTAAACCCATTAGGGGTCGCGCAAACGGCGAGTAACCACAGGGTACACGTGTCCGTTTACTGTGCTAGCGATAGAAAAAAAAACCCAAGACGGGCAAGACCTAGCCAGGTCCCCTCCGCACGCCCCCCTTCTCGCTTGACGCCGTCGCCTTCTCTCCTCTCCCTCGATTATTCTCCTCGCGCCGCCACCTCCCCACGCGGCGCCCCTCCACCTCGAGCAGGCCGGAGGCGGCACCGATGGGTCGAGCCCCGCCATGGTGGTGGACCCCCGGAAGGGCAAGGAGCTCGCCGCGATTCCTTCTCCTCCGAGCTCCACGGGCAGCAGCAGTTCCTCCACCCCCTCCCACGACTACGCCGGAGGAGGCGCCGATGGGTCGAGCTTCGCTGTGGCGTGGGTCGACGGGAAGGGCAGGCTGTCCGCCGTTCCCTTTCTGGCACCTTTTTCCCCCAACCTCCGCGGGCAGCATCCTCGACTTCGCCTTCCCCTTCGCCTTGGGTCAAGCTCCACGGCAGGGAGGAGGATGATGGTGCCGAGGGACGTGATGGGGTTGTTCAACTAGGAACTGGAGTTCCACCATATCCTGCGACAGCAGCGGGCGGTTATCATGGAGGACGGTGAGGAGGAGCAGGTGATGAGCGTTCGTGATGTTGTTTCTTGGAGTTACTGGAGTGCGTTCTTGAGCGTTTCTTGGTTTCTTCTCAAGCAGGTGGAACCGTCGTACGCCAAGGACGTGCTCCCGAGAAAGGAAAAGGTATAGCCTGAATCAGGTCTTCTTGCTTGCTGGCTTGTGATTTGGAGTATGGAACAATGATTATTTTCTTGGTCAGGGTGTGGAACTGCGATCTCTTAAGTTTGTTGAAATCTTGGGGATGGTTTAGAGTAATACACGCTCAATCTTGGGCAAATGTTGGGGATAGTTTGATTAGGTATTTCATGATTATGGCTCGGGGTTCTTCTTGCAGTGCAGTCTGAATTTAGAGACGAACGAGCATCTTGTTGTGATTATTCGAAACTTTTCAAGATTTAAGTGTCCAGTCTTTTACTCAGTGTGATGGCATATTTTGCTGCAAGTGGAAAATGCAGGGAGACATGAGGATCATGTCGTGGCAACAAATCCTTAAGCCAAAACGAATCACTTTTCAGTGTAAATGACTCGTATTATAGCAGAAGTTAATCTGAATGCTTACACTGTATTACTTAACTTGACATACATTATTTAGATCCTCGGCCACTTTTATGCAAAAGCCTTTGATGGCTTACTCCACCCTGGAGTTTGGTCGAGAAGTTTGGGCCTTTGACCATCTGTTACCTAAACGTTTGAATCTGACTACAAAGCCTCGAAAGTCGAAACTCAGTTCATATAAAAATCGGCAAGAGTATAGAGGATTTCAACACTTTGCTCTCCTCCCATCCCCCTCGTCCCTCTCACAGGGGCGGCGGCGATGTCGGATCTACCCGTCTCGCGGGGCCAGCCCTCCCATTTGCGCCGTCACGCAAGGCCTGGCCGAGGGCAGCGAGTTTAGGGCATTTTTGCCCTGCATACTTTGTCGGGGTAAACTGTGCTAGCTTCCAGATTATTCATTTTCGTTTTACCCTATCGAAGATCAGCTTAGTTTAGTTAACCAAGCTATGTAGTGATGGTGCACATTTGTTCCTGATGTGAGAATGTAGATGTTGAAAATGGAGGAAATGAGATCTTAGGTAGTTAGGCGTGTGCTTGCAGTTTGAAGTAACACAAAGGAGATGGTGGCGAGTTGTTTGAGTCTGAAGATCATTTGTGTCTCTCTTCTCTGTTGCTTGTCGAATTGTAGAAGCAAAGATTAATGTGATGTATGTGAGGGGGCCATTGAAGTTACTTAACTGGTGAGAAGATGTGTGTGGCACGGATTAAAAAAACAGGACATTTTCATCTGATTGTGCTGTCTTAATTCCAGGAGAAGATGTGTTGATTGCTGTAACTGGATACAAAGGGTGCTTCCCTTCCAGGATATCGACCAAGCCTGGCAGCTATGGATCCGTTCGAGGACCAACTTTGGTTCAAAGCCAGGTTTTGGGCATATCGCAGCGCAAGCGGAGGCAGATCTCAGTCAATGCTACTCCGGTTGATAATGCCCTGAAGCTTCCTTCAGTAACTGGTATGACTTGACGCCGGTGTTGTTTTGTGTTCAGAGAAGATGAGTTGTTGTATATTTTTTTTGTAGTTGTTGCAAGTTCTGCCATATCTAAATCCATAGAAAAAGTACCGATTGCTAGCTGTCTTGGAGCTGTTATAATTTGCACAACTATTTTTTAAGATTCATTTTGCTTACATTCATTTAGTGAAGCTCCTGCAGAAGTCAATATTCATTTGAGTGGTGACCAGTGTGCATGATTTTATTTACATTCATATTTAGTAAAGAGCTCCAGTATGTCAAGCTAGCTTGGTGTGAAATGATGAAAAAATGTAGCTGCAACTATGCACATGATGCAAGAGTTATATT
Source organism: Triticum urartu (assembly GCF_003073215.2). Lineage (NCBI taxonomy): Eukaryota > Viridiplantae > Streptophyta > Magnoliopsida > Poales > Poaceae > Triticum > Triticum urartu. The sequence goes on along the minus strand of NC_053023.1, from coordinate 686,458,451 downwards.
TGTGCAGAGGTAGATGCAACTGTGCACATCAGTTGGCTGCCCTCTGTTACTATCTTATTTTTTGTTGAATTAACCAATACCAGAACACAACTCTATCCCACATGAACTCAAGTGTTATGTTGCATGCCATTTTCTGTTGTAGGAGGAGCAGTACACATAGTGAGAGTTCAAGAGAATCTGCTGAAATTGAGGTCACAACAGATGAGGTACATTACACTGACGTTTGTAATGTTTTTTCTGTAGGTTGTGTGCTGATGTTTGTAATGGTATGTGGTCCTGTACTTAGCAAGCCTATGATGCCAATTGAAATGACATCCATGTTAATTAATGCATGTCGATTGAGCTGGCCAGTAGCCAAAACGTGACTTCTTGATGACGAGCATTGTTGGACTCCTTCACTGATATTATTTGCCATGCTTTTATTTTTGCCATGCTTCATATTTTTGCCACGCTTCTACATATCTACCACACTTTTTATTTGCATTTACCTGCTGGTTTAGGCATTATATTATATGATTAAACCTCTCTTGATGCTAGATGTTTGATGTTTTGCCTCTTCGAAATAAAACAAGGGATTATGTGCTCGCATGTTTGTTAATTACCAGTAAAATTGTCAAAGTGTGATTTTTTAATTTTCATATATTGGATAAAATTTTCTGTATGATCTTTGTGTGCTTCTGTTCTTTCATCCGATTTGGCCATGTAGAACTAAGATTTTATTTATGATTGCATGATGGTTCAGATATTTTCTTTTGACGCTTTCACAATTCTACTCTCTCCATCTCATTCTGTCGCTTATCTTCCTCTTGCGCTTTGTTTTATCTGTTCAGTAGCTTGCTTGTGATCCATGTGCTCATTAACTCCATTCTCATGTGTTTCTATTTTTTTTCTCTGCGACAATGCTGACGAGCCATTCTCGTGTGAGTTAGTTTTAAATTCTCAATCTGACTGCATGATGGTTCAGATATTTTCTTTTCATTTGTGCTTTCCCAATTCTATTCTCTAATCTGTGTGATAACTAAGACTTCATATGTTTGGAATTCCAATTACTTTGTTGAGATTGAAGAAATTCATAACCTTGCTGTTTTTTATGTGAGCTTATCCTCTACCCTTATAGTAGCTTACAAAATTTCAATGTACTTCACTTTAATGATATAATGTACTGCCATGGGTGGTTGGGTTAAAGTACTATTTTATGTTGACAATCAATTACAGGCAACTCATCCTATTTGTTTTACAGTCTCATGTTCACATTAGTTTCTCTGCATGGAGACTCAGCTTTGTCGGTGTCACTTTCAGATCAACGGTCATGAATCAAAGTTAACTTCCTCTCTACCTATCATTTAACTGCAACAAAGAATTCGAGCCGGCACTAATACAACTGTCTGATGCTTTGCAAAGTAAGGATTGAGAATATGAAAGAGAACTTGCAATTCCATTCGTCAATGTGCAGTGCCAGGGAACCCATTTACATTTTGCAGGTATGTTCTGGTTCATACTTCTAAAATTTCGACTTATAACTTGTCGTTGCTTTCCACTCCATTTATACAGATGTCTGTTTGAGCAATTCATTAGAATTAATCACAAAATAATTTGCTTAAGATTTCATTTTCCATTTATACAGATGTCTGACATAGGCAGGTAACAAGCTAACAACGACATCAAGTTGTCGGTAGCAGCAACATCAATGGCTGCAGTGGACTTCGTCATCTCATCGGCATGCTCGCCCGCCACAGTACACCACTGCAGCTCCAGCGAGACGCTGGAGCTCATGGCGGCATTCACGGCGATGTGCCTCGTTCCGTACCTCAACTATCTGTATGCGCGATGGAGCGGGAGGGACGGTGTGCTCCGGATGGGATCCGGCACGGTCGGTGGGCTGACGAGGAAGAGGACCGGTGGAGGGGGGATTGACAAGGTGGCGCTGGCAGTCATGCTGGTGTTCATATTCAAGGCGGGGGCGGGTGATGGCTCAAAGGTTGGTAGCTTCTGTATACGTATTGCATCATTGTCTTGCCTTCTTGGAAGCGTGGGTGTTGCTTCAATTGGAACCGTTATTTTTTCCCATGACTTCCAGATGTAATCCTACTTGACTTTTGCATCAGTGATATTTGAAGTTCATCAAATGACTTTGTAATTAAGTTCATATAGTTGATATCTCGCATTTGTATATGCTACCTCTAACAGTATGTGCCAACAAGAGATGAACAAACTAGCTGAAGGGACGCTTTCCCAGCTGGCACCGCCGAGCTACCGCTCAGGCGGCGCGCCAGGGGTGCGCCCCAGCTGCTAGTACCTTCGATGAGTCGGCATCGGCCATCGGGCATTCAGCGATTTGTACTCGTTCGCGTCCGGCTCTAGAGCTCGACGGATCGGCGATGATGTGTGTGTGCTTGTCCAGTGCCCAAGGTGAAAGGGCAAAGCGTGTTCTGAATACTGGCTAGACACTCGAGCGATTGGGAGGCCCCGAAATAGAAATCGGTGAGACCACGTACTGCTGATCAGAATTAGGAACGGAATTTGAAGAAAATGAGCAGGGACGCAAGTTCTTATCGCGAACAGGACGGCTGCTTCTCCGCATCTAACCTCCTTGATTTTTCGCGAAGTGACGGCGGCGGTGTATGCAGGTTGGAAACTTGGAATTAGGTATGCCACATGATTTCAGGATGGCTACGTGATGGAACGTGGAGGAAAGTAGGAAACGAATCGCAAAAATAGAAAAGGAATATGAAGGCCTCGATACGTCGTCTGCCGGTGTCCACGCCTGGCCACGGCCCATGGTTTTCCTAGAGCAAGCCCACAGGCTATCTGGGGAGGGGCCCCTGGATTCGGGGGGCCCGGAGCGGTCGCCCCTCCTGCCCCCCCCCCCCCCCGCCGGCCCTGTGTCCGCGCCGACCCAAACGGATGCAGTCGGACGAAATGGGTCGGCCCTTTAGAGTTGCTTTTAGTTGACATGTGTTTGGTTTTTGCCACACTTCGGCTTGCCACATTTTATTGCCCCTATGGCCCACTTGTCATAGAGATAATTTCTTTGCCAACTATTGCCAAAGTTTGGCGTTTAATTTCTCAGCCACACTTGTATAGCTTGCCATACTTGTGTGGCTAGCCACACTTTGGCTTAGCCATACTAGTCTCCAACCAAACAGACCGTTGATGTGATCCCACGTATCTCTGCGTTGTGGACGAGTTCGTTTGGTCAAACCCGTGATGTGTTCAACAAAAAACCGTGATGTGATGTCTTCTTTGGATCAAGTTCCTTAAAAGCAGCAGGAGCACAACTACTGTTAAAAAAAACCATCCAGAACTACTCGGGACTCGAACTTGGGTCACCTTCGGACTCAAACCCAGGTGGGCTTGCTCGCACCGAGCGAGCCAAGCAAGCAGGGTGACACCCTGCTCTCTTTTCATCTAAAGTTAAAAGTTAAATGCATGAGCAGCTCCGCATCTAACCTCCTTGATTTTTCGCGAAGTGATGGCGGCGGTGTATGCAGGTTGGAAACTTGGAATTAGGTATGCCACATGATTTCAGGATGGCTACGTGATGGAACGTGGAGGAAAGTAGGAAACGAATCGCAAAAATAGAAAAGGAATATGAAGGCCTCGATACGTCGTCTACCGGTGTCCACGCCTGGCCACGGCCCATGGTTTTCCTAGAGCAAGCCCACAGGCTATCTGGGGAGGGGCCCCTGGATTCTGGGGGCCCGGGGCGGTCGCCCCTCCTGCCCCCCCCCCTCAGGGCCGGCCCTGTGTCCGCGCCGACCCAAACGGACGCAGGCGGACGAAATGGGTCGGCCCTTTAGAGTTGCTTTTAGTTGACATGTGTTTGGTTTTTGCCACACTTCGGCTTGCCACATTTTATTGCCCCTATGGCGCACTTGTCATAGAGATAATTTCTTTGCCAACTATTGCCAAAGTTTGGCGTTTAATTTCTCAGCCACACTTGTATAGCTTGCCATACTTGTGTGGCTAGCCACACTTTGGCTTAGCCATACTAGTCTCCAACCAAACAGACCCTTGATGTGATCCCACGTATCTCTGCGTCGTGGACGAGTTCGTTTGGTCAAACCCGTGATGTGTTCAACAAAAAACCGTGATGTGATGTCTTCTTTGGATCAGGTTCCTTAAAAGCAGCAGGAGCACAACTACTGTTAAAAAAAACCATCCAGAACTACTCGGGACTCGAACTTGGGTCACCTTCGGACTCAAACCCAGGTGGGCTTGCTCGCACCGAGCGAGCCAAGCAAGCAGGGTGACACCCTGCTCTCTTTTCATCTAAAGTTAAAAGTTAAATGCATGAGCAGCTCCTAAATTTATGTCATCTAGGTTCACAAATCTTGAAAACATATTTTTGGTAGTAATTTAACAAGTTTGGAGACGTACGGTGTACCACTTATAATAAAGCTCCAGAAATATATTTTCAAACTTTGTGGATTTAAGTAGCACCCCTTGATAAATTTAAGAACCTTATGCATTAACTCTTTAATATATTACTCCTTTTATTTTTTATTAGATGCCGTATTAACTTTGTCCTAAGTCAAACACTTGTATCTTTAACGATTGATTTCGAAAAATTTATATAGGTTCATGTCATAAGATTTAAGTTTTTGGATTCACTATAAAAAATACTATCATAATATAGAATTCAAATGTTGCGACTTGCAAAACTATAAGAATTTTATAAAATAGCTGGTCAAAGATAATAATGTTTAGCTTAGGACAAAGCTAAGCTAATGCGACATGTAGAAAAGAATGGAGGGAGTAATTGAATAACTGAATTAGACACCTTAAAAAAAGCTAGCCGTTGCAAGAATTTAGAGATAAAATTGTAAGAAATCTGTCCTATTTGAATAAAGTTGCTCCAGACGTTAGCAGCAGTACAGCCATTTGTTGTTCCCACAAGCCACAATCGTAATCCTTAAGACCAGTCTTAGTGGATGTTTTATGTCTTAGCTTTAAAAACTCCTATGTGCTGAAAACAGTATAGATATATTTCATTCCATTAAACTTTCATTATCTTTCTTTTCATCTGTACTATACTATGTCAATTTATTTAATGCCCTTCAAGTTTTAAATTGGCCGAATGCAATATTTAGGAACACGATTATTGCTCTCCCCAAAAAGGCACTAATTGCCCCGTTTCAGACCTATACTTGTCTTAAGCTGTCTAGTCTCGCAGGACCCAATCAAAAAACTGGCCTTGAGAGATAAAGGGAATAACTACTAGGCCACGACGACACCTGTGGTTAAGTACTTCCTTTTTCCATTTTTACTTCTTAAGTTCGCGAAGCCGTGGTTTTGTTAAGCTTCCAGAACCAGTTTTTCCAGTTCACTGGTCAGTTTTCCTAGCAGTGTTATTTGTTTTTTTCCTTTTTATTCCTTTTTTATTTTATCTTTGTTTTCTTAAATGCACGGAATTTTTTTTCAAATTCGTGATCTTTATTTCTCAAACTTGACGAGCTTTAAATTGATGATATTATTTTCAAACAATCCATGAAGTTTCCTAATATTTGCTAACTTTTCTTGATGAGGTAAAATTTATAAACACTTTTCAATTTTGGAAACGTTTTTAAAAAATTGATGAACTTTTTAAAAATTCATGAACTTTTTTCTAAATTGAGTAGAACTATTCTGAAAATGTATGATTTTTTTAGATTTGATGAACATTTTCCAGATTCGATGATTTTAAAAAAAATGATGAATGCTCTTTTAAAATCGATGAACTTTTTTCAAAACTGATGATTTTTTTTTCAAATTCGTTGACTTTTCTGTCCAAATCAATGAACCTTTTCAGATTCGCTAACATTTTTTCAAAATGAGTGAACACTTTTTCAATTTCGTGAACTTTTTTAAAAGGGAAAATTTTATTTTGGCCACTCTAGATTTTGATATTTTACTTTTGCCACTCTTAGTTTTTGACAATTATCACAAATTTCATTCCCATGGGAAAAGCAAAATTTTCAAAGTGGCAATTGTGATAATTGTCAAAAGCTAAGAATGGCACAAATAAAATAAAATAATTTTACTTTTGCCATAGAATGACAATTGTGATAATTGTCAAAAGCTAAGAGTAGTAAAAGTGAAATGTCAAAATCTAGAGTGGCACAAGAAAAATTGGCAAAATCTAGAGTGCCAAAAACAAATTTTTCCTTTTTTAAAAGGCTATCATAAACTCTTTTCTAAATTTCGTGAATTTTTTTGCAATTGATGTTTTTTTTAAAAATTAATGAAATTTTCTGAAATCAATGAACATTTTTGAAAAATGATTAATTTTTAAAATTGTGGACTTTTTAAAAATGAATGAACTTTTTTAAAAAAATACAAGAATTTTTTGAAATTACTGAAATTTTTCAATGTTGTTGACTTTTTTTCAAATTGATCGAGTTTTTTAAGTTTGTGAACGTTTTCTTTGAAAATAGAACATTTTTTGATTCCCGAATTTCTTATTTTTTTTGATTTTTTCGGGTATTTCCTCAGGAAAAATCGTTTTTTAAGTCAACCGTTCAACAATAGCGTATGCGTTGGCGAGCGATTAACCTCGTTTCGTAGTGGGCCGGCCCATATAATCAGCGCGTGAGCGCCAGAACCAAACAGCGCCGCTACGGGTCAAGGGCCAGACACTTTTAGAGTATATAACACTTGTTTTTTTTGCGGCAATAGAGTATATAACTCAGCCCACAGGCTTTAAATCCAATATTGCCGTCCCTGTTGTCGTCATTTATCTTTGCAACAATTTTTTTTTGCGAACAGGCCCACAGATCTATTAATAAACCCAACAAGATACAAGTAGCACCCCACAAAGATAACAAATTACAACGTAGTCCCTGAGGGGCCACAGAATCGCCACATCCACCAGAATGAGTCGAGGACGTGCCGCCGGCATCGCCGCTATGCATAATCGCCGGTGAATCTATATAGCAGACGGGTAGTCTCCGAACTTAGGTCTTGGGAACCAACACCCTGACGAAATAGCCGTCTCTGACAAAGTTTCCAATAGATCTGAACGCCACGAGCTCATGTACGGATAGCAACACCAGACTTCATAGACCGTCGTAGGCTCTAAGTCTCTTTTTTGATTTTTTTTTTGACTGGAGCGGGACAGAAAAAACTGCACATGATGCAGTACATAGGAATTGACCTCGAGACCTCATATTGGGAAACGACTGTTCTGTTCCTACTACTCCAACCAACATCTGTTGTTGACAATCAGAAACCGGAAACATTTAAGAACATAACACAACGTCTAGAATAGAAAACATGTTTGAAAATTTTCAATTTTTTTATACAGATTGTGATTTTTTCAAATATCCGATATTTTTAAAAACAGAAACAATTTTGAAAATTTTAAATGTATTTTTAAAATATGAAGAGATTTTATCATTCCTTTGTTTAAAAAAAGAACACAATTTGCTATTCCAAACAATTTCTTCTCGAACTAAATTTAAAAACATGCACAACTTTTGAAAATCCGTCATCAATTTTTAGAGTGTGGATATTTTTTCAAAACACGATTTTTTTCTCATTTTAATAATGAATTCTCAATAAAAAATTGTTTCACAATTTAAAGAATGTTGACATTTTTAAATGTTCATGCATTTCAAAAAAATGTGATGTTTAAAAAATGTGTTATACAATGGAAAAAATATAACTTTCATAAAAATGTTCGTGATTTTTAAAAAAGAAACTTCAGAAATTTCAATAAAAATCATGACACTTTCTTGAATTTTTTGATGCATTGTGAAAAAAATGTTCGCATATTTTTTTTTTAAAAAATTCATTCCATTTAGAAAAATGTTCAGTATGAATTTGAAAAATGCTCACCATGTATTCTAAAAAATGCTTAGGTCTGTATTTGAAAAATTATTCATCATGTATTTCGAAAAAAATGGTTAGTGTGTGTTAAAAATGTTGTCGTGTATACAGAAAATATAAAATGTGTATTACAAAAGTGGACATTTATTTGTAAAAAATACAATTATATAGGGGTACTCGATTGGGAACGAGTTGTGTGCCGAGAGTGGACATGCAGCTATGTCGGGCCTGAGTTGCATGTTTGGCTTGGACATGCAACTGGGCTGCTGCTCTGTGCAGTTAAAGATGGGATCCAACCTATTCTATTTGCTTGTTTCCTATAATCTGTGCTCGATTTCATATTTCTGTATCCTTCGATTCCCGGGACAGATCTACTCTCCTTTATACTTACCTCAAACAACGAGCGAAGTCGAGATGTTGATGAGAAAGGGGGGGGGGGGGGGTTTACATATTGGGGTTGGGCATGGAACTAGATAGGGGTCAGGGCAAGTTGCGTGTTGAAAAACAAAGCGCTGAAGGAAAATATGCCCTAGAGGCAATAATAAAGTTATTATTTATTTCCTCATTTCATGATAAATGTTTATTATTCATGCTAGAATTGTATTAACCGGAAACTTAGTACATGTGTGGATACATAGACAAACATAGTGTCACTAGTATGCCTCTACTTGACTAGCTCGTTGAAGCAAAGATGGTTAAGTTTCCTAGCCATAGACATGAGTTGTCATTTGATTAACGGGATCACATCATTAGAGAATGATGTGATTGACTTGACCCATTCCGTTATCTTAGCACTTGATCATTTAGTATATTGCTATTACTTTCTTCATTACTTATACATCTTCCTATGATTATGAGATTATGTAACTCCTGGATACCGGAGGAACACTTTGTGTGCTACCAAACGTCACAACGTAACTGGATGATTATAAAGGTGCTCTACAAGTGTCTTCGATGGTACTTGTTGAGTTGGCATAGATCGAGATTAGGATTTGTCACTCCGATTGTCGGAGAGGTATCTCTGGGCCCTCTCGGTAATGCACATCACTATAAGCCTTGCAAGCAATGTGACTAATGAGTTAGTTGCGGGATAATGCATTACGAAACGAGTAAAGAGACTTGCCAGTAATGAGATTGAACTAGGTATTGAGATACCGGCGATCGAATCTCGGGCAAAGTAACATACCGATGACAAAGGGAACAACGTATGTTGTTATGCGGTTTGACCGATAAAGATCTTCGTAGAATATGTAGGAACCAATATGAGCATCCAGGTTCCCCCATTGGTTGTTGACTGGAGATGAATCTTGGTCATGTCTACATAGTTCTCGAACCGTAGGGTCCGCACGCTTAACGTTCGGTGACGATCGGTATTATGAGTTTATGTGTTTTGATGTACCGAAGGTTGTTCGGAGTCCCGGATGAGAGCAGGGACATGACGAGGATTCTCGAAATGTTTGAGACATAAAGATCGATATATTGTAAGGCTATATTCGGACATCGCAAAAGTTCTGAGTGGTTCGGGTATTTATCGGAGTACCAGAGAGTTACGGGAATTCGTCGGGGAGTATATGGGCCTTATTGGGCTTTAGGGAAAGAGAGAGGGGCTGCCTAGGGCAGGCCGCGTGCCCCCAAGGCCTAGTCCGAATTGGACTAGGGGGAGAGGCAGCGCCCCCTCCTTCCTTCTCTTCTCTCTTCCCCTTCCTTCTCTCCTACTCCTACTACATGGAAGGGGGAATCCTACTCCCGGTGGGAGTAGGACTCCCCATGGCGCGCCATAGTAGAGGGCCGGCCTCCCCTCCTCCTCTCCTTTATATACGCGGGAGGGGGGCACCCCATAGACACACAAGTTGATCATTGATCTCTTGGCCGTGTGCGGTGCCCCCCTCCACCATAATCCACCTCGATCATATTGTCGTAGTGCTTAGGCGAAGCCCTGCGCCGGTAGCTTCATCATCACCGTCATCACGTCGTCGTGCTGACGAAGCTCTCCTTCAAAGCTCTACTGGATCATGAGTTCGTGGGACGTCATCGAGCTGAACGTGTGCAGATCGCGGAGGTGCCGTACGTTCGGTACTAGGATCGGTCGATCATGAAGACGTACGACTACATCAACCGCGTTGTCATAACGCTTCCGCTTTCGGTCTACGAGGGTACATGGACAACACTCTCCCCTCTCGTTGCTATGCATCACCATGATCTTGCATGTGCGTAGGATTTTTTTTGAAATTACTACTTTCCCCAATAGTGGCATCAGAGCCAGGTTTATGCGTAGATGTTATATGCACGAGTAGAACACAAGTGAGTTGTGGGCGATACTAGTGATACTGCTTACCAGCATGTCATACTTTGATTTGGCGGTATTGTTGGATGAAGCGGCCCAGACCGACATTACGCGTACGCTTATGCGAGATTGGCTCTACCAACGTGCTTCGCACACAGGTGGCTGGCGGGTGTCAGTTTCTCCAACTTTAGTTGAGTCGAGTGTGGCTACGCCTGGTCCTTGCTGAAGGTTAAAATAGCACATACTTGACAAAATATCGTTGTGATTTTGATGCGTAGGTAAGAACGGTTCTTGCTTAGCCCGTAGCAGCCACGTAAAACTTGCAACAACAAAATAGAGGACGTCTAATTTGTTTTTGTAGGGCATGTTGTGATGTGATATGGTCAAGACATGATGCTAAATGTTATTGTATGAGATGATCATGTTTTGTAACAGAGTTATCGGCAACTGGCAGGAGCCATATGGTTGTCGCTTTATTGTATGAAATGCAATCGCCATGTAATTGCTTTACTTTATCACTAAGCGGTAGCGATAGTCGTAGAAGCAATAGTTGGCGAGACGACAACAATGTTACAATGAAGATCAAGGTGTCGCGTCGGTGACGATGGTGATCATGACAGTGCCTTGGAGGTGGAGATCAAAGGCACAAGATGATGATGGCCATATCATATCACTTATATTAATTGCATGTGATGTTTATCCTTTATGCAGCTTATTTTGCTTAGATCGATGGTAGCATTATAAGATGATCTCTCACTAAATTTCAAGGTACAAGTGTTCTTCCTGAGTATGCACCGTTGCGAAAGTTCGTCGTGCCGAGACACCATGTGATGATCGGGTGTGATAAGATCTATGTTCACATACAACGGGTGCAAGCCAGTTTTGCACACGCAGAATACTCGGGTTAAACTTGACGAGCCTAGCATATGCAGATATGGCCTCAGAACACTGAGACCGAAAGGTCGAGCGTGAATCATATAGTAGATATGATCAATATAGTGATGTTCATCATTGAAAACTACTCCATCTCACGTGATGATCGGACATGGTTTAGTTGATTTGGATCACGTGATCACTTAGATGATTGGAGGGATGTCTATCTAAGTGGGAGTTCTTAAGTAATTTAATTAATTGAACTTAGTCCTGGTAGTATTAGCATATCTATGTTGTAGATCAATAGCTCACGATGTAGCTCCCCGTTTATTTTTATATGTTCCTAGAGAAATATAAGTTGAAAGATGATAGTAGCAATGATGAGGACTTGGTCCGTGATCTGAGGATTTTCCTCATTGCTGCACCGAAGAATTATGTCCTTGATGCACCGCTAGGTGACAGACCTATTGCAGGAGCAGATGCAGACGTTATGAACGTTTTGACAAAAGCTCGGTATGATGACTACTTGATAGTTTAGTGCACCATGCTTTACGACTTAGAAACGGGACTTCAAAAATGTTTTGAATGACATGGAGCATATTAGATGTTCCAAGAGTTGAAATTGGTATTTCATACTCATGCCCATATCAAGAGGTATGAGACCTCTGACAGTACTTTGCCTACAACATGGAGGAGAACAACTCAACTAGTGAGCATCTGCTTAGATTGTGTGGGTACTACAATTACTTGAATCAAGTGGGAGTTAATCTTCCAGATAAGATAGTAATTGACAAAGTTCTCTAGTCACTATCTCCAAGTTACTAGAACTTCGTGATGAACTATAATATGCAAGGGATGACGAAAGTAATTCCCGAGCTCTTCGCGATACTGAAATCGGTGAAGGTAGAAATCAAGAAAGAGCATCAAGTGTTGATGGTTAACAAGAGCACTAGTTTCAAGAAAAGGGCAAATGGATAGAAGGGGAACTTCAAGAAGAATGACAAGCAAGTTGTTGCTCAAGTGAAGAAGCCCAAGTCTGGACCTAAGCCTAAGACTGAGTGCTTCTACTGCAATAGAAATGGTCACTGGAAGTGGAACCTAGATACTTGGCGGATAAGAAGGATGACAGAGTGAACAAAGGTATATTTGATATACATGTTATTTATGTGTACTTTACTAGTATTTATAGCAACCCCTCGGCATTTGATACTGGTTCAATTGCTAAGAGTAGTAACTCGAAACGGGAGTTGTAGAATGAACAGAGACTAGTTAAGTGTGAAGTGACGATGTGTATTGGAAGTGGTTCCAAGATTGATATGATCATCATTGCACACTCCCTATACTTTCGGGGTTAAGTGTTGAACCTAAATAAATGTTATTTGGTGTTTGCATTGAGCATGAATATGATTTGATCATGTTTATTGCAATACGGTTATTCATTTAAGTCAGAGAATAATTGTTGTTCTATTTACATGAATAAAACCTTCTATGGTCATACACTCAATGAAAATGGTTTGTTGGATCTCGATCGTAGTGATGCACATATTCATAATATTGAAGCCAAGAAATGCAAAGTTAATAATGATAGTGCAAATTATTTGTGGCACTGCCGTTTAGGTCATATTGGTGTAAAGCGCATGAAGAAACTCCATGTTGATGGGCTTTTGGAATCACTTGATACTTGCGAACCATGCCTTATGGGCAAGGTGACTAAAACTCCGTTCTCCGGAACAATGGAGCGAGCAACAGAATTGTTGGAAATCAAACATACTGATGTATGTGGTGCGATGAATATTGAGGCTCGCGGTGGGTATCGTTATTTTCTCACCTTCACAGATGATTTGAGCAGATATGGGTATATCTACTTGATGAAACATAAGTTTGAAACATTTGAAAAGTTCAAAGAATTTCGGAGTGAAGTGGAAAATCATCGTAACAAGAAATAAAGTTTCTATGATCTGACCGTGGAGGAGAATATTTGAGTTACGAGTTTGGTCTTCATTTGAAACAGTGCGGAATAATTTCGCAACACACGCCACCTAGAACACCACAGCGTAATGGTGTGTCCGAACGTCGTAACCGCACTTTATTAGATATGGTGCGATCTATGATGTCTCTTACCAATTTACCACTATCGTTTTGGGGTTATGCATCAGAGATAGCTGCATTCACGTTAAATAGGGCACCATCTAAATCCGTTGAGACAACACCATATGAACCGTGGTTTGGTAAGAAACCAAAGTTGTCGTTTCTTAAAGTTTGGGGTTGCGATGGTTATGTGAAAAAAAAACTTCAACCTGATAAGCTCGAACCCAAATCGGAGAAATGTGTCTTCATAGGATACCCAAAGGAGACTGTTGGGTACACCTTCTATCACAGATCCGAAGGCAAGATATTCGTTGCTAAGAATGGACCCTTTCTAGAGAAGGAGTTTCTCTCGAAAGAAGTGAGTGGGAGGAAAGTAGAACTTGATGAGGTAACTGTACCTGCTCCCTTGTTGGAAAGTAGTTCATCACAGAAATTAGTTCATGTGATTCCTACACCAATTAGTGAGGAACCTAATGATGATGATCATGTAACTTCAGATCAAGTTACTACTAAACCTCGTAGGTCAACCAGAGTGAGATCCGCATTAGAGTGGTACGGTAATCTTGTTCTGGAGGTCATGTTACTTGACCATGACGAACCTACGAACTATGAGGAAGCGATGATGAGCCCAGATTCCATGAAATGGCTTGAGGCCATGAAATCTGAGATGGGATCCATGTATGAGAACAAAGTGTGTACTTTGGTTGACTTGTCCGATGATCGGCAAGCCATAGAAAATAAATGGATCTTCAAGAGGAAGACGGACGCTGATAGTAATGTTAATATCTACAAAGCTAGACTTGTTGAAAAAGGTTTTTGACAAAGTTCAAGGTGTTGACTACGATGAGATTTTCTCACTCGTGGCGATGCTTAAGTCTGTCCAAATCATGTTAGCAAATTGCCACATTTTATGAAATCTGGAAAATGGATGTCAAAACTACATTCCTTAATGGATTTCTTAAAGAAGAGTTGTATATGATGCAACCAGGAGGTTTTGTCGATCCTAAAGGTGCTAACAAAAAATGTGCAAGCTCCAACGATCCATCTATGGACAGGTGCAAGCATCTTGGTGTTGGAATATACGCTTTGATGAGTTGATCAAAGCATATAGTTTTATACAGACTTGCGTTGAAGCCTGTATTTACAAGAAAGTGAGTGGAAGCACTACAACATTTCTGATAAGTATATGTGAATGACATATATTGATCTGAAATAATGTAGAATTTTATGGAAAGCACAAAGGAGTATTTGAAAGGAGTTTTTCAAAGAAAGACCTCGGTGAAGCTGCTTACATATTAAGCATCAAGATATATAGAGATCGATCAAGACGCTTGATACATTTTTTCAATGAGTACATACCTTGACAAGATTTTGAAGTAGTTTAAAATGGAACAGTCAAAGAAAGAGTTTATGCCTGTGTTGTAAGGTGTGAAATTGAGTAAGACTCAAAGCCTAACCATGGCAGAAGATAGAAATAGAATGAAAGTCATTCCCTATGCCTCAGCCATAGGTTCTATAAAGTATGCCATGTTGTGTACCAGATCAATTGTATACCCTACACTGAGTTTGGCAAGGGAGTACAATAGTGATCTAGGAGTAGATCACTGGACATCGGTCAAAATTATCCTTAGTGGAATAAGTATATGTTTCTCGATTATGGAGGTGACAAAAGGTTCGTCGTAAAGGGTTACGTCAATGCAAGTCTTGACACTGATCCAGATGACTCTAAAGTCTCAATCTGGATACATATTGAAAGTGGGAGCAATTAGCTAGAGTAGCTGCATGCAGAGCATTGTTGACATAGAAATTTGCAAAATACATACGGATCTGAATATGGCAGACCCGTTGACTAAACTTTTCTCACAAGCAAAACATGATCACACCTTAGTATTCTTTGGGTGTTAATGACATGGCGATGTGAACTAAGATTATTGACTCTAGTAAACCCTTTGAGTGTTGGTCACATGGTGATGTGAACTATGGGTGTTAATCACATGGTGATGTGAACTATTGGTGTTAAATCACATGGAGATGCGAACTAAGATTATTGACTCTAGTGCAAGTAGGAGACTGAAGGAAATATGCCCTAGAGGCAATAATAAATTTATTATTTTTTTCTTTATTTCATGATAAATGTTTATTATTCATGCTGTAATTGTATTAACCGGAAACTTAGTACATGTGTGGATACATAGACAAACAGAGTGTCACTAGTATGCCTCTACTTGACTAGCTCGTTGAATCAAAGATGGTTAAGTTTCGTAACTATAGACATGAGTTGTCATTTGATTAACGGGATCACATCATTAGAGAATGATGTGATTGACCTAACCCATTCCGTTAGCTTAGCACTTGATCGTTTAGTATATTGCTATTGCTTTCTTCATGACTTATACATGTTCCTTTGACTATGAGATTATGCAACTCCCGGATACCGGAGGAACACTTTGTGTGCTACCAAACGTCACAACATAAATGGGTGATTATAAAAGTGCTCTACAGGTGTCTCCGATAGTACTTGTTGAGTTGGCATAGATCGAGATTAGGATTTGTCACTCCGATTGTCGGAGAGGTATCTCTAGGCCCTCTCGGTAATGCACATCACTATAAGCCTTGCAAGCAATGTGACTAATGAGTTAGTTGCGGGATGATGCATTACAGAACGAGTAAAGAGACTTGCTGGTAACGAGATTGAACTAGGTATTGAGATACCGACGATCGAATCTCGGGCAAGTAACATACCGATGACAAAGGGAACAACGTATGTTGTTATGCGGTTTAACCGATAAAGATCTTCGTAGAATATGTAGGAACCAATATGAGCATCCAGGTTCCGCTATTGGTTATTGACCGGAGATGAGTCTCGGTCATGTCTACATAGTTCTCGAACCCGTAGGGTCCGCACGCTTAACGTTCGGTGAAGATCAGTATTATGAGTTTATGTGTTTTGATGTACCGAAGGTTGTTCGGAGTCCCGGATGAGATCAGGGACATGACGAGGAGTCTCAAAATGTTTGGTAGATAAAGATCGACATATTGGAAGGCTATATTCGGACATCGGAAAGGTTCTGAATGGTTCGGGTATTTATCGGAGTACCGGAGAGTTACGGGAATTCGCCGGGGAGTATATGGGCCTTATTGGGCTTTATGGGAGAGAGAGAGAGGGGCTGCCTAGGGAAGGCCACGCGCCCCCAAGGCCTAGTCCAAATTGGACTAGGGGGAGAGGCAGCGCCCCTCCTTCCTTCTCTTCTCTCTTCCCCTTCCTTCTCTCCTACTCCTACTACATGGAAGGGGGGAATCCTACTCCCGGTGGGAGTAGGACTCCCCATGGCGCGCCATAGTAGAGGGCCGTGTTGGGGAACGTAGCAGAATTTTAAAATTTTCTACGCATCACCAAGATCAATCTAGGGAGTCATCTAGCAACGAGGGAGAGGGGAGTGCATCTACATACCCTTGTAGATCGCGAGCGGAAGCGTTCAAGAGAACGGGGTTGATGGAGTCGTACTCGTCGTGATCCAAATCACCGATGACCGAGCGCCGAACGGACGGCACCTCCGCGTTCAACACACGTACGGTTGGGGAAGATGTCTCCTCCTTCTTGATCCAGCAAGGGGAAGGAGAGGTTGATGGAGATCCAGCAGCACGACGGCGTGGTGGTGGAAGCAGCGGTGATCTCGGCAGGGCTTCGCCAAGCTCCAACGAGAAGGAGAGGTGTTACAAGGGGAGAGGGAGGTGCCAGGGACTTAGGTGCGGCTGCCCTCCCTCCCCCCCACTATATATAGGGCCCCTAGGGGGGGCGCCGGCCCTAGGAGATCCCATCTCCAAGGGGGGGCGGCGGCCAAGGGGGGACTTGCCCCCCAAGTCAGGTGGGGCGCCCCCACCCCTAGGGTTTCCAACCCTAGGCGCAGGGGGAGGCCCATGGGGGCCGCACCAGCCCACCAGGGGCTGGTTCCCCCTCCCACTTCAGCCCATGGGGCCCTCCGGGATAGGTGGCCCCACCTGGTGGACCCCCGGGACCCTTCCGGTGGTCCCGGTACAATACCGATTACCCCCGAAACTTTCCCGATGGCCGAAACTGGACTTCCTATATATAAATCTTCACCTCCGGACAATTCCGGAACTCCTCGTGACGCCCGAGATCTCATCCGGGACTCCGAAAAACTTTCAGGTTACCGCATACTAATATCTCTACAACCCTAGCGTCACCGAACCTTAAGTGTGTAGACCTTACGGGTTCGGGAGACACGCAGACATGACCGAGATGACTCTCCGGTCAATAACCAACAGCGGGATCTGGATACCCATGTTGGCTCCCACATGTTCCATGATGATCTCATTGGATGAACCACGATGTCGAGGATTCAATCAATCCCGTATTCAGTTCCCTTTGTCAATCGGTACGTTACTTGCCCGAGATTCGATCATCGGTATCCCAATACCTCGTTCAATCTCGTTACCGGCAAGTCACTTTACTCGTACCGTAATGCATGATCCTGTGACCAAACACTTGGTCACATTGAGCTCATTATGATGATGCATTACCGAGTGGGCCCAGAGATACCTCTCCGTCATACGGAGTGACAAATTCCAGTATCGATCCGTGTCAACCCAACAGATACTTTCGGGGATAACTGTAGTATACCTTTATAGTCACCCAGTTATGTTGTGATGTTTGGTACACCCAAAGCACTCCTACGGCATCCGGGAGTTACACGATCTCATGGTCTAAGGAAATGATACTTGACATTGGAAAAGCTCTAGCAAACGAACTACACGATCTTGTGCTATGCTTAGGATTGGGTCTTGTCCATCACATCATTCTCCTAATGATGTGATCCTGTTATCAATGACATCCAATGTCCATGGTCAGGAAACCGTAACCATCTATTGATCAACGAGCTAGTCAACTAGAGGCTTACTAGGGACATGGTGTTGTCTATGTATCCACACATGTATTATGGTTTTTGGTTAATACAATTATAGCATGAACAATAGACAATTATCATGAACAAGGAAATACAATAATAACCATTTTATTATTGCCTCTAGGGCATATTTCCAACAGTCTCCCACTTGCACTAGAGTCAATAATCTAGTTCACATCACTATGTGATTGCAATGAATCCAACAACCATGGGGTATGTTCATATCTTGCTTGTGAGAGAGGTTTATCAGTCAATGGGTCTGAACCTTTCAGATCCATGTGTGCTTTACAAATCTCTATGTCATCTTATAGCTACAGCTACCACGCGCTACTTGGAGCTATTCCAAATAACTGCTCTACTATACGAATCCGGTTTACTCCTCAGAGTCATCCGGATTAGTGTCAAAGTTTGCATCGACGTAACCCTTTACGACGAACTCTTTTACCACCTCCATAATCGAGAAAATTCCTTAGTCCACTAGTTACTAAGGATAAGTTCGACCGCCGTCATGTGATCCATTCCTGGATCACTCTTGTACCCCTTGACTGACTCATGGCAAGGCACACTTCAGGTGCGGTACACAACATAGCATACTATAGAGCCTACGTCTAAAGCATAGGGGACGACCTTCGTCCTTTCTCTCTCTTCTGCCGTGGTCAGGTCTTGAGTCTTAGTCAATACTCACACCTTGTAACACAGCCAAGAACTCCTTCTTTGCTGATCTATTTTGAACTCCTTCAAAATCTTGTCACGGTATGTATTAATTTGAAAGTACTATTAAGCATTTTTGATCTATCCTTATAGATCTTGATGCTCAATGTTCAAGTAGCTTAATCTAGGTTTTCCATCGAAAAACACTTTTCAAATAACCCTGCATGCTTTCCAGAAATTCTACATCATTTTTGATCAACAATATGTTAACAACATGTACTCATCAAAAATTCTATAGTGCTCCCACTCACTTCTTTGGAAATACAAGTTTCTCATAAACTTTGTATAAACCCAAAATCTTTGATCATCTCATCAAAGCGTACATTCCAATTCCGAGATGCTTACTCCAGTCCTTAGAAGGATTGCTGGAGCTTTGCATAGTTGTTAGAATCTTTCAGGATTGACAAAACCTTCTGGTTGTATCACATACAACCTTTCCTCAAGAAAAACGTCGAGGAAACAATGTTTTGACATCCTATCTGCAAGATTTCATAAATAATGCAGTGACTGCTAACATAATTCCAACAGACTCTTAGCATTGCTACGAGTGAGAAAGTCTCATCGTAGTCAATTCCTTGAATTTGTCGGGAAACATCTTAACGACAAGTCGAGCTTTCTTAATGGTGACACTTACCATCATTGTCTGTCTTCCTTTTAAAATCCATCTGCACCCAACAACCTTACGACCATCAAGTAGTTCTTTCAAAGTCTATACTTTGTTTTATACATGGATCCTCTCTCGGATTTAATGGCCTCAAGCCATTCGTCGGAATCCAGGCCCACCATCGCTTCTCCATAGCTCGTAGGTTCATTGCTGTCTAGCAACATGACTTCCAAGATAGGATTACGTACCACTCTGAAGTAGTACACATCCTTGTCGACCCATGAGGTTTGGTAGTGACTTGATCCGAAGTTTCATGATCACTATCATAAGCTTCCACTTCAATTGGTGTAGGTGCCACAGGAACAACTTCCTGTGCCCTGCTACACACTAGTTGAAGTGACGGTTCAATAACCTCATCAAGTCTCCACCATCCTCCCACTCAATTCTTCCGAGAGAAACTTTTCCTCGAGAAAGGACCCGTTTCTAGAAACAATCACTTTTGCTTCCGGATCTGAAATAGGAGGTATACCCAACTATTTTTGGGTATTCTATGAAGATGCATTTATCCGCTTTGGGTTCGAGCTTATCAGCCTAAAACTTTTTCACATAAGCATCGCAGCCCCAAACTTTTAAGAAATGACGGCTTAGGTTTCTCTAAACCATAGTTCATACAGTGTCGCCTCAACGGAATTGTGTGGTGACCTATTTAAAGTGAATGCGGTTGTCTCTAATTCCTAACCCATAAACGATAGTGGTAATTCGATAAGAGACATCATGGTATGCACCATATCCAATAGGGTGCAGTTATGATGTTCGGACACACCATCACACTATGGTGGTCCAGACGGTATTATTTGTGAAACAATTTCCATAATGTCTTAATTGTGTGCCAAACTCATAACTCAGATATTCATCTCTATGATCATATCATAGACATTTTATCATCTTGTCACGGCGATCACTCTGACATTACTTAAACTTTTCAATAATTCAGACTTGTGTTTCATCAAGTAAATATACTCATCATCTACTCAAATCATATGTGAAGTAAGAACATAACGATATCCACTGCGTGCCTCAGCACTCATTGGACTGCACACATCAAAATGTATTACTTCCAACAAGTTGCTTTCTTGTTCCATCTTACTGAAAATGAGGCCTTTCAGTCATCTTGCCCATGTGGTATGATTTGCATGTCTCAAGTGATTCAAAATCAAGTGAGTGCAAACGATCCATCTGCATGGAGTTTCTTCATGCATATCTACCAATAGACATGGTCCGCATGTCTCAATCTTTTTAAAAACGAGTGAGTCCAAAGATCCATCAACATGGAGCTTCTTCATGCGTTTTATACCAACATGACTCAAATAGCAGTGCCACAAGTACGTGGTACTATCATTACTATCTTATATCTTTTGGCATGAACATGTATATCACTACGATCGAGACTCAATGAACCATTCATCTTAGGTGCAAGACCATTGAAGGTATTATTCAAATAAACAGAGTAACCATTATTCTCCTTAAATAAATAACCGTATTGCGATAAACATAATCCAATCATGTCTATGCTCAACGCAAACACCAAATAACAATTATTTAGGTTTAACACCAATCTCGATGGTAGAGGGAGCATGCGATGCTTGATCACATCAACCTTGGAAACACTTCCAACACATATCGTCATCTCACCTTCAGCTAGTCTCCATTTATTCCGTAGCCTTTTATTTCGAGTTACTAACACTTAGCAACTGAACCGGTATTTTAATACCCTGGTGCTACTAGGAGTACTAGTAAAGTACACATTAATATAACATATATTCAAAATACTTCTGTTGACCTTGCCAGCCTTCTCATCTACCAAGTATCTAGGGTAGTTCTGCTTCAGTGACCGTTCCCCTCATTACATAAGCACTTAGTCTCGGGTTTGGTTCAACCTTGGGTTTCTTTACTAGAGCAGCAACTGATTTGCCGTCTCATGAAGTATCCATTCTTTCCCTTGCCCTTCTTAAAACTAGTGGTTTAACCATCAACAATTGATGCTCCTACTTGATTGCTACTTTCGCAGTGTCAAACATCGTGAGTTGCTCAAGGATCATCATGTCTATCCCTGATATGTTATAGTTCATCACGAAGCTCCAATAGCTTGGTGGCAGTGACTATGGAGAATCATCACTATCTCATCTGGAGATTAACTCCCACTCGATTCAAGCGATTGTAGTACTCAGACAATCTGAGCACATGCTCAACGATTGAGCTTTTCTCCCTTAGTTTGCAGGCTTAAGAAACTTGTCAGAGGTCTCATACCTTTTGACGTGGGCACTAGTCTGAAATCCCAATTTCAGTCTTTGGAACATCTCATATGTTCTGCGACGTTTCAAAACGTCTTTGGTGCCACAATTTTAAACCGTTAGTATTACTCACTGAACTTCACGTAGTCATCAAAACGTGTATGTCAGATGTTTCCCAACATGTACAGACAACGCTCGAGGTTCAGCACACTGAGCGGTGCATTAAGGACATAATCCTTCTGTGCAGCAATGAGGACAATCCTCAGTTTACGGACCCAGTCCGCATAATTGCTACTGTCAACTCTCAACTAAATTTTCTCTAGGAACATATCTAAAATAGTAGAACTATAGCGCAAGCAACGACATAATTTGCAAAGACCTTTTGACTATGTTCATGATAATTAAGTTCATCTAATCAAATTATTCAATGAACTCCCACTTAGATAGACATCCCTCTAGTCATCTAAGTGATACATGATCCGAGTCAACTAAGCCGTGTCCGATCATCACGTGAGACGGACTAGTCATCATCGGTGAACATCTTCATGTTGATCGTATCCACTATACGACTCATGTTCAACCTTCCGGTCTTCCGTGTTCCGAGGCCATGTCTGTACATGCTAGGCTCATCAAGTTAACCTAAGTGTATTGCGTGTGTAAATCTGGCTTACACCCGTTGTATGCGAACGTTAGAACCTATCACACCCGATCATCACGTGGTGCTTCGGAACAACCGACCTTAGCAAGGGTGCACAGTTAGGGGGAACACTTTCTTGAAATTTTAGTGAGGGATCATCTATTTATGCTACCGTCATTCTAAGAAAATAAGATGTAAACATGACAAACATCACATGCAAATCATAAAGTGACATGATATGGCCAATATCATCTTGCGCCTTTGATCTCCATCTTCGAGGCGCGGCATGAACACCATCGTCACCGGCATGACACCATGATCTCCATCATCGTGTCTTCATGAAGTTGCCTCGCCAACTATTACTTCTACTACTATGGCTAACAGTTAGCAATAAAGTAAAGTAATTACATGGCATTTTCATTGACACGCAGGTCATAAATAAATTAAGACAACTCCTATGGCTCCTGCCGGTTGTCATACTCATCGACATGCAAGTCGTGATCCTTATTACAAGAACATGATCAATCTCATACATCACATCTATCATTCATCACATCCTTTTGGCCATATCACATCACATAGCAAACCTTGCAAAAACAAGTTAGACGTCCTCTAATTGTTGTTGCATGTTTTACGTGGCTGCTATGGGTTTCTAGAAAGAACGTTTATTACCTACGCCAAAACCACAACGTGATATGCCAATTTCTATTTACCCTTCATAAGGACCCTTTTCATCGAATCCGATCCGACTAAAGTGGGAGAGACAGACACCCGCTAGCCACCTTATGCAACTAGTGCATGTCAGTCGGTGGAACCTGTCTCACGTAAGTGTACGTGTAAGGTCGGTCCGGGCCGCTTCATTCCACGATGCCGCCGAATAAAGATAAGACTAGTAACGGCAAGTAAATTTACAAAATCGACGCCCACAACAACTTGTGTTCTACTCGTGCATAGAAACTACGCATAGACCTAGCTCATGATGCCACTGTTGGGGAACGTAGCAGAATTTTAAAATTTTCTACGCATCACCAAGATCAATCTAGGGAGTCATCTAGCAACGAGGGAGAGGGGAGTGCATCTACATAACCTTGTAGATCGCGAGCGGAAGCGTTCAAGAGAACGGGGTTGATGGAGTCGTACTCGTCGTGATCCAAATCACCGATGACCGAGCGCCGAACGGACGGCACCTCCGCGTTCAACACACGTATGGTTGGGGAAGACGTCTCCTCCTTCTTGATCCAGCAAGGGGAAGGGGAGGTTGATGGAGATCCAGCAGCACGACGACGTGGTGGTGGAAGCAGCGGTGATCTCAGCAGGGCTTCGCCAAGCTCCAACGAGAGGGAGAGGTGTTACGAGGGGAGAGGGAGGTGCCAGGGACTTAGGTGCGGCTGCCCTCCCTCCCCCCACTATATATAGGGCCCCTAGGGGGGGCGCCGGCCCTAGGAGATCCCATCTCCAAGGGGGGGCGGCGGCCAAGGGGGGACTTGCCCCCCAAGTCAGGTGGGGCGCCCCCACCCCTAGGGTTTCCAACCCTAGGCGCAGGGGGAGGCACAGGGGGGGTGCAACAGCCCACCAGGGGCTGGTTCCCCTCCCACTTCAGCCCATGGGGCCCTCCGGGATAGGTGGCCCCACCCGGTGGACCCCCGGGACCCTTCCGGTGGTCCCGGTACAATACTGATTACCCCCGAAACTTTCCCGATGGCCGAAACTGGACTTCCTATATATAAATCTTCACCTCCGGACCATTCCGGAACTCCTCGTGACATCCGGGATCTCATCCGAGACTCCAAACAACTTTCGGGTTACCGCATACTAATATCTCTACAACCCTAGCGTCACCGAACCTTAAGTATGTAGACCCTACGGGTTCGGGAGACACGCAGACAGTTGGGGAACGTAGTAATTTCAAAAAATTTCCTATGCACACGCAAGATCATGGTGATGCATAGCAATGAGAGGGGAGAGTGTGATCTACGTACCCTTGTAGATCGACAGCAGAAGCGTTAGCACAACGCGGTTGATGTAGTCGTACGTCTTCACGGCCCGACCGATCAAGCACCGAAACTACGACACCTCCGAGTTTTAGCACACGTTCAGCTCGATGACGATCCCCGGACTCCGATCCAGCAAAGTGTCGGGGAAGAGTTCCGTCAGCACGACGGCGTGGTGACGATCTTGATGTACTACCGTCGCAGGGCTTCGCCTAAGCACCACTACAATATTATCGAGGATTATGGTGGAAGGGGGCACCGCACACGGCTAAGAATATGATCACGTGGATCAAATTGTGTGTCTAGGGGTGCCCCCTGCCCCCGTATATAAAGGATCAAGGGGAGGAGGCCGGCCGGCCCCTATGGTGCGCCAAGGAGGAGTCCTCCTCCTAGTAGGAGTAGGACTCCTACTAGGAGGGGGAAAGAAGTGGGGAGGGAGAAGGAGAGGGGGGCGTCGCCCCCCCTCTCCTAGTCCAATTCGGACCAGGGAGGAGGAGGCGCGCGGCCCACCTTTGGCTGCCCCTCTCTCTCCACTAAGGCCCATATGGCCCATTACTCCTCCCGGGGGGGTTCCGGTAACCCTCCGGCTCTCCGGTTTTCTCCGAAATCACCCGGAACACTTCCGGTGTCCGAATATAGCTGTCCAATATATCAATCTTTATGTCTCGACCATTTCGAGACTCCTCGTCATGTCCGTGATCACATCCGGGACTCCGAACTAACTTCGGTACATCAAAACTCATAAACTCATAATATAACTGTCATCGAAACCTTAAGCGTGCGGACCCTACGGGTTCGAGAACAATGTAGACATGACCAAGACACGTCTCCGGTCAATAACCAATAGCGGAACCTGGATGCTCATATTGGCTCCTACATATTCTACGAAGATCTTTATCGGTCAGACCGCATAACAACATACGCTGTTCCCTTTGTCATCGGTATGTTACTTGCCCGAGATTTGATCGTCGGTATCTCAATACCTAGTTCAATCTCGTTACCGGCAAGTCTCTTTACTCGTTCCGTAATACATCATCTCGCAACTAACTCATTAGTTGCAATGCTTGTAAGGCTTATGTGATGTGCATTACCGAGAGGGCCCAGAGATACCTCTCCGACAATCGGAGTGACAAATCCTAATCTCAAAATACGCCAACCCAACATGTACCTTTGGAGACACCTGTAGAGCACCTTTATAATCACCCATTTACGTTGTGACGTTTGGTAGCACACAAAGTGTTCCTCCGGCAAATGGGAGTTGCATAATCTCATAGTCATAGGAACATGTATAAGTCATGAAGAAAGCAATAGCAACATACTAAACGATTGGGTGCTAAGCTAATGGAATGGGTCATGTCAATCAGATCATTCACCTAATGATGTGATCCCGTTAATCAAATAACAACTCTTTGTTCATGGTTAGGAAACATAACCATCTTTGATTAACGAGCTAGTCAAGTAGAGGCATACTAGTGACACTCTGTTTGTCTATGTATTCACACATGTATTATGTTTCCGGTTAATACAATTCTAGCATGAATAATAAACATTTATCATGATATAAGGAAATAAATAATAACTTTATTATTGCCTCTAGGGCATATTTCCTTCAGTCTCCCACTTGCACTAGAGTCAATAATCTAGATTACACAGTAATGATTCTAACACCCATGGAGCCTTGGTGCTGATCATGTTTTGCTCGTGGAAGAGGCTTAGTCAACGGGTCTGCAACATTCAGATCCGTATGTATCTTGCAAATCTCTATGTCTCCCACCTGGACTAGATCCTGGATGGAATTGAAGCGTCTCTTGATGTGCTTGGTTCTCTTGTGAAATCTGGATTCCTTTGCCAAGGCAATTGCACCAGTATTGTCACAACAGATTTTTATTGGACCCGATGCACTTGGTATGACACCTAGATCGGATATGAACTCCTTCATCCAGACTCCTTCATTTGCTGCTTCCGAAGCAGCTATGTACTCCGCTTCACATGTAGATCCCGCCACAACGCTTTGTTTAGAACTGCACCAACTGACAGCTCCACCGTTTAATGTAAACACGTATCCGGTTTGCGATTTAGAATCGTCTGGATCAGTGTCAAAGCTTGCATCAACGTAACCTTTTACGATGAGCTCTTTGTCACCTCCATATATGAGAAACATATCCTTAGTCCTTTTCAGGTATTTCAGGATGTTCTTGACCGCTGTCCAGTGATCCACTCCTGGATCACTTTGGTACCTCCCTGCTAGACTTATAGCAAGGCACACATCAGGTCTCGTACACAGCATTGCATACATGATAGAGCCTATGGCTGAAGCATAGGGAACATCTTTCATTTTCTCTCTATCTTCTGTAGTGGTCGGGCATTGAGTCTTACTCAATTTCACACCTTGTAACACAGGCAAGAACCCTTTCTTTGCTTGATCCATTTTGAACTTCTTCAAAACTTTGTCAAGGTATGTGCTTTGTGAAAGTCCAATTAAGCGTCTTGATCTATCTCTATAGATCTTAATGCCTAATATGTAAGCGGCTTCACCGAGGTCTTTCATTGAAAAACTCTTATTCAAGTATCCCTTTATGCTATCCAGAAATTCTATCGACGTGTTTGGTTCGCTGAAAAAAGCACGTCTTCCGATTGCAGCGTACTCTGAAACCGTAGCGAGCGTTTGTTTCGGGAGCGATGGTTTCCATAATAGCGCTTTCTGATACGGAGGTTCAGAAAATTGAAACCGCCGAAATCGGGATGGGTTAGAAGTCGGGACCCCGCGCATGAACCAAACAATGAACGTATTACGTAAAAGTATTCCAACGCAGCGCTTTCCGATACGGAAAACTGAATACGTTACCTGCGCTGTACCAAACGCGTCGTATATCATTTCCAATTAGTAATATGTCATCCACATATAATATCAAAAATGCTACAGAGCTCCCACTCACTTTCTTGTAAATACAGGCTTCTCCAAAAGTCTGTATAAAACCAAATGCTTTGATCACACTATCAAAGCGTTTATTCCAACTCCGAGAGGCTTGCACCAGTCCATAAATGGATCGCTGGAGCTTGCACACTTTGTTAGCTCCCTTTGGATCGACAAAACCTTCTGGTTGCATCATATACAACTCTTCTTCCAGAAATCCATTCAGGAATGCAGTTTTGACATCCATCTGCCAAATTTCATAATCATAAAATGCGGCAATTGCTAACATGATTCGGACAGACTTAAGCATCGCTACGGGTGAGAAGGTCTCATCATAGTCAATCCCTTGAACTTGCCGAAAACTTTTTGCGACAAGTCGAGCTTTGTAGACAGTAATATTACCGTCAGCGTCAGTCTTCTTCTTGAAGATCCATTTATTCTCAATTGCTTGCCGATCATCGGGCAAGTCAACCAAAGTCCATACTTTGTTCTCATACATGGATCCCATCTCAGATTTCATGGCTTCAAGCCATTTTGCGGAATCTGGGCTCACCATCGCTTCTTCATAGTTCGTAGGTTCATCATGATCTAGTAGCATGACTTCCAGAACAGGATTACCGTACCACTCTGGCGCGGATCTCACTCTGGTTGATCTACGAGGTTCAGTAGTATCTTGTTCTGAAGTTTCATGATCATCATCATTAGCTTCCTCACTAACTGGTGTAGGTGTCACAGAAACATGTTTTTGTGATGTACTACTTTTCAATAAGGGAGTAGGTACAGTTACCTCGTCAAGTTCTACTTTCCTCCCACTCACTTCTTTCGAGAGAAACTCCTTCTCCAGAAAGTTTCCGAATTTAGCAACAAAAGTCTTGCCTTTGGATCTGTGATAGAAGGTGTATCCAATAGTTTCCTTTGGATATCCTATGAAGACACATTTCTTCGATTTGGGTTCGAGCTTATCAGGTAGAAGCTTTTTCACATAAGTATCGCATCCCCAAACTTTCAGAAACGACAACTTTGGTTTCTTGCCAAACCACAGTTCATAAGGCGTCGTCTCAACGGATTTTGATGGTGCCCTATTTAACGTGAATGCGGCCGTCTCTAGAGCGTATCCCCAAAACGATAGCGGTAAATCAGTAAGAGACATCATAGATCGCACCATATCTAGTAAAGTACGATTACGACGTTCGGACACACCATTACGCTGTGGTGTTCCGGGTGGCGTGAGTTGCGAAACTATTCCATAATTTTTTAAATGTACACCAAACTCGTAACTCAAATATTCTCCTCCACGATCAGATCATAGGAATTTTATTTTCTTGTTACGATGATTTTCAACTTCACTCTGAAATTCTTTGAACTTTTCAAATGTTTCAGACTTGTGTTTCATTAAGTAGATATACCCATATCTGCTTAAGTCATCTATGAAGGTGAGAAAATAACGATATCCGCCACGAGCCTCAACGTTCATCGGACCACATACATCTGTATGTATGATTTCCAACAAATCCGTTGCTCTCTCCATAGTACCGGAGAACGGTGTTTTTGTCATCTTACCCATAAGGCACGGTTCACAAGTACCAAGTGATTCATAATCAAGTGGTTCCAAAAGCCCATCAGTATGGAGTTTCTTCATGCGCTTTATACCGATATGACCCAAACGGCAGTGCCACAAATAAGTTGCACTATCATTATCAACTCTGCATCTTTTGGCTTCAACACTATGAATATGTGTGTCACTACTATCGAGATTCAATAAAAATAGACCACTCTTTAAGGGTGCATGACCATAAAAGATATTACTCATATAAATAGAACAACCATTATTCTCAGATTTAAATGAATAACCGTCTCGCATCAAACAAGATCCAGATATAATGTTCATGCTTAACGCTGGCACCAAATAACAATTATTTAGGTCTAATATTAATCCCGAAGGTAGATGTAGAGGTAGCGTGCCGACTGCGATCACATCGACTTTGGAACCGTTTCCCACGCGCATCGTCACCTCGTCCTTAGCCAATCTTCGCTTAATCCGTAGTCCCTGTTTCGAGTTGCAAATATTAGCAACGGAACCAGTATCAAATACCCAGGTGCTACTGCGAGCATTAGTAAGGTACACATCAATAACATGTATATCACATATACCTTTGTTCACCTTGCCATCCTTCTTATCCGCCAAATACTTGGGGCAGTTCCGCTTCCAGTGACCAGTCTGCTTGCAGTAGAAGCACTCAGTTTCAGGCTTAGGTCCAGGTTTGGGTTTCTTCTCTTGAGTAGCAACTTGCTTGCTGTTCTTTTTGAAGTTCCCCTTCTTCTTCCCTTTGCCCTTTTTCTTGAAACTAGTGGTCTTGTTGACCATCAACACTTGATGCTCCTTCTTGATTTCTACCTCCGCAGCTTTCAGCATTGCGAAGAGCTCGGGAATAGTCTTATCCATCCCTTGCATATTATAGTTCATCACGAAGCTCTTGTAGCTTGGTGGTAGTGATTGGAGAATTCTGTCAATGACGCAATCATCTGGAAGATTAACTCCCAATTGAATCAAGTGATTATTATACCCAGACATTTTGAGTATATGCTCACTGACAAAACTGTTCTCCTCCATCTTGCAGCTATAGAACTTATTGGAGACTTCATATCTCTCAATCCAGGCATTTTCTTGAAATATTAACTTCAACTCCTGGAACATCTCATATGCTCCATGACGTTCAAAACGTCGTTGAAGTCCCGATTCTAAGCCGTAAAGCATGGCACACTGAACTATCGAGTAGTCATCAGCTTTGCTCTGCCAGACGTTCATAACATCTGGTGTTGCTCCAGCAGCAGGCCTGGCACCTAGCGGTGCTTCCAGGACGTAATTCTTCTGTGCAGCAATGAGGATAATCCTCAAGTTACGGACCCAGTCCGTGTAATTGCTACCATCATCTTTCAACTTTGCTTTCTCAAGGAACGCATTAAAATTCAACGGAACAACAGCACGAGCCATCTATCTACAATCAAGCATAAACAAGCAAGATACTATCAGGTACTAAGTTTCATGATAAATTTAGGTTCAATGAATTTACTTAAAGAACTCCCACTTAGATAGACATCCCTCTAATCCTCTAAGTGATTACGTGATCCAAATCAACTAAACCATGTCCGATCATCACGTGAGATGGAGTAGTTTCAATGGTGAACATCACTATGTTGATCATATCTACTATATGATTCACACTCGACCTTTCGGTCTCCGTGTTCCGAGGCCATATCTTTATATGCTTGGCTCGTCAAGTATAACCTGAGTATTCCGCGTGTGCAACTGTTTTGCACCCGTTGTATTTGAACGTAGAGCCTATCACACCCGATCATCACGTGGTGTCTCAGCACCAAAGAACTTTCGCAACGGTGCATACTCAGGGAGAACACTTCTTGATAATTAGTGAGAGATCATCTTAAAATGCTACCGTCAATCAAAGCAAGATAAGATGCATAAAAGATAAACATCACATGCAATCAATATAAGTGATATGATATGGCCATCATCATCTTGTGCTTGTGATCTCCATCTTCGAAGCACCGTCATGATCACCATCGTCACCGGCGCGACACCTTGATATCCATCGTAGCATCGTTGTCGTCTCGCCAATATTATGCTTCCACGACTATTGCTACCGCTTAGTGATAAAGTAAAGCATTACAGCGCGATTGCATTGCATACAATAAAGCGACAACCATATGGCTCCTGCCAGTTGCCGATAACTCGGTTACAAAACATGATCATCTCATACAATAAAATTTAGCATCATGTCTTGACCATATCACATCACAACATGCCCTGCAAAAACAAGTTAGACGTCCTCTACTTTGTTGTTGCATGCTTTACGTGGCTGCTACGGGCTTAAGCAAGAACCAATCTTACCTACGCATCAAAACCACAACGATAGTTTGTCAAGTTGGTGCTGTTTTAACCTTCACAAGGACCGGGCGTAGTCACACTCAGTTCAACTAAAGTTGGAGAAACTGTCACCCGCAAGCCACCTATGTGCAAAGCACGTTGGGAGAACCGGTCTCGCGTAAGCGTACGCGTAATGTCGGTCCGGGCCGCTTCGTCCAACAATACCGCCGAACCAAAGTATGACATGCTGGTAAGCAGTATGACTTATATCGCCCACAACTCACTTGTGTTCTACTCGTGCATATAACATCAACATATAAAACCTAGGCTCGGATGCCACTGTTGGGGAACGTAGTAATTTCAAAAATTTCCTACGCACACGCAAGATCATGGTGATGCATAGCAACGAGAGAGGAGAGTGTGATCTACGTACCCTTGTAGATCGACAACGGAAGCGTTAGCACAACGCGGTTGATGTAGTCGTACGTCTTCACGGCCTGACCGACCAAGCACCGAAACTACGGCACCTCCGAGTTTTAGCACACGTTTAGCTCGATGACGATCCCCGGACTCCGATCCAGCAAAGTGTCGGGGAAGAGTTCCGTCAGCACGACGGCGTGGTGACGATCTTGATGTACTACCGTCGCAGGGCTTCGCCTAAGCACCGCTACAATATTATCGAGGATTATGGTGGAAGGGGGCACCGCACACGGCTAAGAATATGATCACGTGGATCAACTTGTGTGTCTAGGGGTGCCCCCTGCCCCCGTATATAAAGGATCAAGGGGAGGAGGCTGGTCGGCCCCTATGGTGCGCCAAGGAGGAGTCCTCCTCCTAGTAGGAGTAGGACTCCTACTAGGAGGGGGAGCTCGATGACGATCCCCGGACTCCGATCCAGCAAAGTGTCGGGGAAGAGTTCCGTCAGCACGACGGCGTGGTGACGATCTTGATGTACTACCGTCGCAGGGCTTCGCCTAAGCACCGCTACAATATTATCGAGGATTATGGTGGAAGGGGGCACCGCACACGGCTAAGAATATGATCACGTGGATCAACTTGTGTGTCTAGGGGTGCCCCCTGCCCCCGTATATAAAGGATCAAGGGGAGGAGGCTGGTCGGCCCCTATGGTGCGCCAAGGAGGAGTCCTCCTCCTAGTAGGAGTAGGACTCCTACTAGGAGGGGGAAAGAAGTGGGGAGGGAGAAGGAAAGGGGGGTGCCGCCCCCTCTCCTAGTCCAATTCGGACCAGGGGGAGGAGGCGCGCGGCCCACCTTTGGCTGCCCCTCTCTCTCTCTCCACTAAGGCCCATATGGCCCATTACTCCTCCCGGGGGGGTTCCGGTAACCCTCCGGCTCTCCGGTTTTCTCCGAAATCACCCGGAACACTTCCGGTGTCCGAATATAGCCGTCCAATATATCAATCTTTATGTCTCGACCATTTCGAGACTCCTCGTCATGTCCGTGATCACATCCGGGACTCCGAACTAACTTCGGTACATCAAAACTAATAAACTCATAATATAACTGTCATCGAAACCTTAAGCGTGCGGACCCTACGGGTTCGAGAACAATGTAGACATGACCGAGACACGTCTCCGGTCAATAACCAATAGCGGAACCTGGATGCTCATATTGGCTCCTACATATTCTACGAAGATCTTTATCGGTCAGACCGCATAACAACATACGCTGTTCCCTTTGTCATCGGTATGTTACTTGCCCGAGATTTGATCGTCGGTATCTCAATACCTAGTTCAATCTCGTTACCGGCAAGTCTCTTTACTCGTTCCGTAATACATCATCTCGCAACTAACTCATTAGTTGCAATGCTTGTAAGGCTTATGTGATGTGCATTACCGAGAGGGCCCAGAGATACCTCTCCGACAATCGGAGTGACAAATCCTAATCTCAAAATACGCCAACCCAACATGTACCTTTGGAGACACCTGTAGAGCACCTTTATAATCACCCATTTACGTTGTGACGTTTGGTAGCACACAAAGTGTTCCTCCGGCAAATGGGAGTTGCATAATCTCATAGTCATAGGAACATGTATAAGTCATGAAGAAAGCAATAGCAACATACTAAACGATTGGGTGCTAAGCTAATGGAATGGGTCATGTCAATCAGATCATTCACCTAATGATGTGATCCCGTTAATCAAATAACAACTCTTTGTTCATGGTTAGGAAACATAACCATCTTTGATTAACGAGCTAGTCAAGTAGAGGCATACTAGTGACACTCTGTTTGTCTATGTATTCACACATGTATTATGTTTCCAGTTAATACAATTCTAGCATGAATAGTAAACATTTATCATGATATAAGGAAATAAATAATAACTTTATTATTGCCTCTAGGGCATATTTCCTTCACAGACATGACCGAGACGACTCTTCGGTCAATAACCAACAGCGGGATCTGGATACCCATGTTGGCTCCCACATGTTCCACGATGATCTCATCGGATGAACCACGATGTCGAGGATTCAATCAATCCCATATTCAATTCCCTTTGTCAATCGGTACGTTACTTGCCCGAGATTCGATCGTCGGTATCCCAATACCTCGTTCAATCTCGTTACCGGCAAGTCACTTTACTCGTACCGTAATGCATGATCCCGTGACCAAACACTTGGTCACATTGAGCTCATTATGATGATGCATTATCGAGTGGGCCCAGAGATACCTCTCCGTCATACGGAGTGACAAATTCCAGTCTCGATCCGTGTCAACCCAACAGATACTTTCGGGGATACCTGTAGTATACCTTTATAGTCACCCAGTTACGTTGTGATGTTTGGTACACCCAAAGCACTCCTACGGCATCCGGGAGTTACACGATCTCATGGTCTAAGGAAATGATACTTGACATTGGAAAAGCTCTAGCAAACGAACTACACGATCTTGTGCTATGCTTAGGATTGGGTCTTGTCCATCACATCATTCTCCTAATGATGTGATCCCGTTATCAACGACATCCAATGTCCATGGTCAGGAAACCGTAACCATCTATTGATCAACGATCTAGTCAACTAGAGGCTTACTAGGGACATGGTGTTGTCTATGTATCCACATATGTATTATGGTTTCCGGTTAATACAATTATAGCATGAACAATAGACAATTATCATGAACAAGGAAATACAATAATAACCATTTTATTATTGCCTTTAGGGCATATTTCCAACAGGCCGGCCCTTCCCTCCTCCTCTCCTTTATATATGGGGTAGGGGGCACCCCATAGACACACAAGTTGATCATTGATCTCTTAGCCGTGTGCGGTGCCCCCTCCATCATAATCCACCTCGATCATATCATCGTAGTGCTTAGGTGAAGCCCTGCGCCGGCAACTTCATCATCACCGTCATCACGTCGTCGTGCTGATGAAGCTCTCCTTCGAAGCTCTACTGGATCGTGAGTTCGTGGGACATCATCAAGCTGAATGTGTGCAGATCGCGGAGGTGCAGTATGTTCGGTACTAGGATCGGTAGATCGTGAAGACATACGACTACATCAACCGCGTTGTCATAACGCTTCCTCTTTCGGTCTACGAGGGTACGTGGACAACACTCTCCCCTCTCGTTGCTATGCATCACTATGATCTTGCGTGTGCGTAGGATTTATTTTTTGAAATTACTACGTTCCCCAACAAGCACAAACCCATAAAACCCCAGAATCCACACACATAGTGCATTCATTCACATTCATCATCCTTGCACAGATAATCACCACTCTCCATCACTCCTCTCCATCCAACTTCCTCCTTCCCACCCAATCCAAAGAAAACCTTCATCACGCACCATGACATTTGGCCTCGGATGGGACCAAGCGTTGTAGGAGATATTCGATAGCGACAGCACCACGCTCTCCTACGCGTGCAAGGTGAGCACCTGGTACGCAAGCATTACAATCCTCAAGAATCATGCACGCGCAGTGAGGGCGGCCGCCAACCATGAGGAGTATGCCTGATTCCTGGACCTCCACCGCCCACTGATCGAGAACCTGGTCTGGGCAATGGGAGTGGCCAACGATTCCCTGGATCCATACCAAAGGGCACGCTGGTACATGTACCAGAACCGTGACCAACTCCGCCTGGACTACGAGCTCGACAAGGTGGTGCTAGTGCTGCCCCTCGCTCCTCTGATGGAGATGGAGCCGCCACAGATGGAGCAACAAGTGCAGGTGGAGGCGCCCCAAAT
The DNA here is from genome assembly GCF_003073215.2 of Triticum urartu. Lineage (NCBI taxonomy): Eukaryota > Viridiplantae > Streptophyta > Magnoliopsida > Poales > Poaceae > Triticum > Triticum urartu. Next base: position 686,423,239 of record NC_053023.1, on the reverse strand, counting down.
GGAGCAGCAGCAACAGATGAAGGTGGAGACATGGACAAGCAACAGGAGGAGGGAGAAGAAGCAGCTCCGCATCATGTGGCCAGTTCATCGATCACTCTCTCTTCTGAAGCTGTGGCAAGAGTGAGTCTGATGCAAGTACAAGTTAGGTCTTACTTAATTTCTACACCAAGATCCGAACCAATATATGAGTTCAGTTAGTCTGTGAACTTAGTGTCTGAATAACTTAGTTTGTGAACTTAATCTCTGCACTAGCAGATCACTGTGTTCTCTCTGAACATCTATCTATGATACCTATCTACCTATGATACCTATCTATCTATCTATCTATCTATCTGAATGTTTGTGGCCATGATTTTTAGATGTCTCTTCTCATAGTAGCTAAATCTTATTTCTCATAGTATCTGAAACTTTATGCTCACTATGGTGTTGTAGGTGTCAATGCAAAGAACTATAGTTGTGCTGTATGTGCCAATGCAAAGAACTATAGTTGTGCTATGGGGCCAATGTAAAGATAAAATGTCATAAAATCTACGTTTCAAACTTTTTTCAGTCAGCTTAATTATTATAGTTCTTTCCTATCAGTATAGTTTGATTGAATAAAGTATGAACATTGTAAGTCTGAATATTGCAAGTTCTCTCCTAGCTAGGGACACTTGATGCCTTTAATCAACACAATTTAAACATTAAATTGAGCACACCTAGTCACACTTCACATCAGTCAAATCACTTAAACCCATGTACTCCCTCCATTTTTGTATACTAGGCCACTATGAAAAGTACAATTTGCAGTTATACAAGGCCATGAACACAAACCGATGTAAAATTGATGAGGTTTGCCTCGTACTAGCAACCGAAGACATTAATACCTCATGCATGCATGCGGGAGTGAGAAGATTGATTTGCATGCACCATATTAATCACCAACGAGGAGTGAGAGAGTTGTCTTGTTGTGCGTTGTAGAGAAAAATACATATTAACTAACACATCAAGCAAGGAGAAAAGACTAGTTTGCAACATTGGTTTAAGTAGCCATTAATTTCTACCTTGGTACCTGTAATATGAGTTTGTGGCCTTGTATACAAAAATGGAGGGAGTACACTGTTGTCAACTTGTCCATTGCATTAATTACTCAACCCCAAATTAAGTCATGTACACTGCACAACACCCTGCAAAATTCAGTACTGGCATTTAGTGTTAGTTTCATTCAGTCCAAAAGAATAATTCAACTACATCTATCAACCAGTGAAGTAACTAACCCTAGAACAATTAGCCATTTGCAAACCCTAAAATTCAGTCAAATAGAACATGAAAATTCACTAACAACAGTAAAGATTCAATTAACTACATTCATTCAGTTAACTAAATCTTGTTGTGATCTGATTCAGTTAAATGCATTCATGCGGTTAATTAAATTTTGTTGTGATCTGATTCAGTTAAATACTGCATATAACCCATAAGCGGCCGACCGACGGAGATTCCCAAGCGAGCCGGCATCTTTGTAAATTCGATAGGCATGCCTTCACGTGCAGTGCGGCGAGGGCGTGAGGGCATCTCCAGCCGCGCCCCCAGGAAGGCCTCCCCAAGCGATTTTTTTGCGCCAGCGCCAAAAAAATGGCCCAGTCGCGCCCCTAGGAGCCCGATTTTCGCCGGCCTGGGCCGAAAATAGCGCCGACGGACCCAGGCCGAACCTGGCGCGCTGGGGGGTGCCCGGGGGCGTCGGGGCGAACTGTTTTGGCGTGAAACAGCCGCGGGCCGGCCGCGTCAGCGACTCTACCCTCTTCTCGCCCCTTCGTCGTTCTCATCACCTCCTTTCCCGCGGCGAATCAATGCCAAGGCTGCCGCCGGTCAGCCTTGCCATTGATTCCTCACGGGCGCGCGTCACGGGACGGAGCGCCGACGCCTCCCCTCCCTCGCACGCGTACACACGGGTGCGGCGCGGCTATATAGCCGGTGGCCTGCACTCGCCTGTGCCCACACCAGCCCCGCCCCTCGCCGCCGCCCAGCTCCTCCCTCTCCCTACCTCTCCCGAGCGCCGCCGCCCAGCCCCTCCCTCTATCTCTCTACCTCTCCCGAGCCCGTCGCCATGGCGGAACGCTACCCCGGAGACGAGGCGGCGGCCAACGGCTTCGGCCGCCGTTCGCTCCGCGAACAGGAGTCCTGGCTCCTGTTCCAGGCGAACATCCCGGCGCCGCCGGACATGCGCGCCGGGCCGACGGGGTGGAGGCTCAGCGCCGGGGGAGTGCCCATTCCCCCGTTGCCCGACGCCGTGGCGAAGCCGAAGTACTTCGCCGAGGAAGTCGAGGTCGTGCGCGCCTCCCTCACCGACGCCCAACTCTCCCTCCCCCAGTACGCCGCCGACAACCACGCGGCTTGGGCGGCGTATTTCGAGCGCCGCCAGCAGCAGCGCTTGGCGTCCATCAACGGCGCGCCGGTGGTTGGCGACCGACAGAACAGCGAGGGGCGCCACCTGTGGTGGGGCGTCCCCGGCTGCACACTCGAGGGCGTGCTGACGTACCTCGAGGGCGGCAACGACCCGCCGTTGGCGTACCCAGCGAGGGTGGCCGCCCCGGCGCAGCACCGACGCGCCGGGCCATGGGCGCCAAGGAGGTTCGGGTCCTCCTCCTCTTCTTCCTCCTCCCGATCTTCATCGCACTCCTCCGGCACTCCGGCCCTGCTCGGCGTCAAGGCCGAGCCAGCGGCGGAGACGCCGCTCGGTCGGCGCACCCGCAGCGCCGGCATCGTCATCAACGAGGGCGGCCGGCACGCCTCCTCGTCGGCTCCTCCTCCGTGCTTCGTCAAGCCAAAGACGGAGCCGGGGCTCGCGCCGGTGAAGACGGAGCCGGGGCTCGCGCCGGTGAAGAAGGAGCCGGCCGCGCCGGTGACGACGGAGCTCGACGACGATGAAGTGGCCCTGGAATGGGCGCGCAGGGACTCCATAGCGATGGAGAAGGAGCGCCTGGAGAAGGCGAAGGAGCGCCAGCGCGCCGCCCTGCTTCACTTCACGGAACATCGACGTGGCCTCGACGAAGGCGAAGTCGTCGTCATCTGCGACAGCGACAACGACGACGACGATGCGCCGCCACCAGTCCGCCATGGCGACGCCGGGCAGGGGTCCAGCAGGGGTGCCCGCGTCAAGGAGGAGAAGGCCGACGACGACGATGGCGGCGACGGCGGCGACTTCAGCCAGTTTTTCCTTTAGATTAGTTTATGTATATGTGCTATGTAATGAAAATCCGCGAACTTCGTCGAAATGTGCCGAAATTTATCCTGTTTGGCCGAATTTTATCGTGTTTAAGCCGAACTTCGCCGAACTTTTTTTATTTTAAAACGTGTCTAGGGGCGGCCCTGGGGACCAACTCGGCCCCAGGCCCAATTTTTGCGCCGGCTCACCTCAGGCGGCGATTTTAAGCATCCCCTGGGAGGCCAACGGCTGGAGATGCCCTGAGCCTGCGCCAGTGGAGGCCATCGCCGGCTCGGCCACCGGTAAAGTAGAGAACGCGCGTCATGCACCAGCAATCCGCCATATATTAAACTGTTGAAGATGCCCTCAGATCTAACTACCTCTGTACCGTTTTCGCAGTTCAAATGGTACGGAGGGAGCAGATCATTTGGCCCGATGCCCCTCCTGGTGCCACCCACCCACAGCCCTGATTACTTTAATTCCAAACAAAACAGAACGCCCGCATATGAACTCGAGGTAACATACATGGCAGCACCGGTGAGCACGAACGAAGTAGTGTTAGAGCATCTCCAGTCGTTGGCCCTCAGGGGCGCCTAAAATTGTCGCAAGGGATGAGCCGGCGTAAAAATTGAGCCGGGGGCGAGTTGGTCCTCAGCAGCCGGCCCCAGGACCGTCCCCAGGCGCGTTTAAAAATAAAATTTGTATAGCAAATTTCGGCACAGTTTGGCGAAGTTCGGCTAAACACGATAAATTTCGGTAAACTTGGGCATATATTAGACATGTTCGCGGATTTTCATTACATAGCAAAATAGATAACTAATCTAAAAAAGAAACTGGCTGAACGCCGAGTAGTCGCCGTCGTCGCCGCCATCGTCACCGCCGTCGTTGGACTTCTCCTCCTTGACGCGGCCGTCCCTGGTGGACCCCTGACCGGCGTCGCCAACGCAGGCTGGTGGCGGCGGCGCGTCGTCGTTGTCGCTGTCACAGATGACGACGACTCCGCCTTCGTCGCGGTCGCGTCGGCGCTCCGCGAAGCGGCGCAGGGCGGCGCACTGGTGCTCCTTCGCTTTCTCCAGGCGCTCCTTCTCCATCGCTATGGAGTCCCTGCGCGCCCATTCCAGGGCCGCGTCGTCGTCGAGCTCCGTCTTCACCGGCGCGAGCCCCGGCTCCGTCTTTGGCTTGACGAAGCGCGGAGGAGGAGCCGACGAGGAGGCGCGCCGGCCGCCCTCGTTGATGACGATGCCGGCGCTGCGAGTGCGCCGGCCGAGCGGCGTCTCCGCCGCGGGCTCGGCCTTGATGCCGAGCAGGGCCGGAGTACCGGAGGAGTGCGAGGAAGATCGCGAGGAGGAGGAAGAGGAGCAGGACCCGAACCTCCTTGGCGCCCATGGCCCGGCGCATCGGTGGTGCGCCGGGGCGGCCACCCTCACCGGGTACGCCATCGGCGGGTCGTTGCCGCCCTCGAGGTACGTCAGCACGCCCTTGAGCGTGCGGCCGCGGACACCCACCACAGGTGGCGCCCCTCGCTGTTCTTCTGGCCGTCGACCACCGGCGCGTCGTTGGTGGACGCCGTGGCCAAGCCCAAATACTTCGTCGAGGAGGTCGAGGTCGTACGCGCCTCCCTCACCGACGCTTAGCTCTCCCTCCCCCAGCACGCCACTCAAGCCATGTGGTTATCGGCGGCATACTAGGGGAGGGAGAGCTGAGCGTCGGTGAGGGAGGCGCGTACGACCTCGACCTCCTCGGCGAAGCATTTGGGCTTGGCCACGGCGTCGGGCAACGGGGGAACAGGCACTCCCCCGTCGCTGAGTCTCCACCCCGTCGGCCCGGCGCGCATGTCCGGCGGCGCCGGGATGTTCGCCAGGAATAGGAGCCAGGACTCCTGTTCGCGCAGCGAACGGCGGCCGAAGCCGTTGGTCGCCGCCTCGTCTCCGGAAAAACGCTCTGCCATGGAGACGGGCTCGGGAGAGGTAGAGAGGGAGAGGGAGGGGCTGGGCGGCGGCGCTCGGGAGAGGTAGAGGGAGGGGCTGGGCGGCGGCGCTCGGGAGAGGTAGAGGGAGGGGCTGGGCGGCGGCGAAGGGCGGGGCTGGTGTGGGCACAGGCGAGTGAGGCCAGCGGCTATATAGCCGCGCCACGCCCGTGTGACCGCGTGCGAGGGAGGGGAGGCGTCGGCGCGCCGTCCCGTGACGCGCCGCCCGTGAGGAATCAATGGCAAGGCTGACCGGCGGCATCCTTGCCATTGATTCCCCGCGGGAACCGAGGCCGTTGGGGTAAGACGAGGCGCCGTGTCGCTGACGCGGCTGGCCCGTGGCTTTTTCGCGCCAAAACAGCTCGCCCCGGCGCCCCCGGGCGCCCCCCAGCGCGTCGGGTTCGGCTTGGATTCGCCGACGCTGTTTTTGGCCCAGGCCAGCGAAAATCGGGCTTCTGAGGACGTGACTGGGCTATTTTTTCGTCGCCGGTGCAAGAAAATTGTCTGGGAAGGTCTTCCTGGGGGCATGGCTGAAGATGCTCTTAGAATAATAAGCAAGTCTGGAGAGATTCCGAATCTGATTCCGGTTCCGGTTCCAAACTGGCCGGCGACCTGCCATCGTCCTTTCAAGTTCGGTCGTCGCCGCTGGTATCGCGTGCCTTCGCCCTTCAGTTCAGGCGCACCGCTCACGTCACGGCGTCACCTTGGCGCTGCTTCGTTCCGGGCAACTCCCCCGTAGACGGTGGATCTGGTTTCAGACTGTAAAGCCAGCAAGACCATGCATGAAATGCATTGCACGCGCCGCGCTCATCTTTTGATCGGATCGATCGGAGGCTTGCTTTTGCGCGTGTCTCCGGTGGCTTTTTAGTGCAGCAAGTTAGTGATGACCTATTCACGTGTGTAAGGCATGTGAAATGGCTGATGCACACGTGACCGTACGCTGCAAACGCTAATAAACTACTACTACTACGTGCGTAGAATTAAAGTAAAATAATAAAACGAGTATATTTTTCGAATCATGCAAGAGAGCTGCTTGCATGATATCATCATTATAGAGGAGAGAAAATAACAAAACCCAAAGGAGTTTAGATACAAGAGCAGAAACAACAAGAGCATCTTCAACCGCAGCCCGCAAATTTTCATCTGCATCCGTCCGTGGGTAAGTGGACCGGTTTAATAATAGGTTAGTTCCAAAAAAATTGCATATAAAGCATACAAGTTTAACAATCTAATAGCATGAAATAATAAAAAAATGTAGATACATTGAAGAAGTATCAAGGACCACCGAGCAAATGCATGTCACGTCCGTCTGAACGCAAATCTAGCTTAAATTTTAGGCTCAAAATGCGTTCACAAGGACAATAGACGGACATGATTTGAGTTTGCGTTGGCGTGTTGGGCTAGCAGTTCTGCCCAGGCGGAGCCAAACGGATAGAAATGGACGAAACACGTCCGTCGTTGGAGTTGTCATTAGTCCAATGCAAGGAGAAAGAGATGAATGAGGCACATGAGAGATAGGAAAGAAGATGTGATATTCTCAAGCATACACAAGATTCATCAACATATAAGCAGAAAATATGTTCTCTACGGTTGAAAATAAAATGATTTAAACCATGTATAAAAATAATAACTAGTTCCAGATTATAGTAAGAAAACATTAAAACAGAACTACATGCATATTGGATACCACACAAATACTATGGGCTAGAAAACAAAAACAACATCGCCCATGAGAAATATCCAGCACAATCGGAACACACAATTATGCGGATATTTTTTCAAATAACAGCTGAATAATTAAATAAATTTCAGTCTCTGATTGTAAAATAGCATATCGGTTTTCTATTTGCGCCAACGGATGCTTACCTGGCATCAATTAGTTAAATTCATTTTTACCCACTAGCTTGGGGGTGAGAGCGAACCAACCTGCGATTGGATGGTTAGAGGGACAGTGGTATTCTCAGCCCATCAGGATTCAAGTCCTTGTACCCACATTATTCCTTAATTTATTTTTAGGATTTCCGACGATGCGCTTCAGTGGGAGGAGACGTTCCCGTTGACGACGATGCACCTATGATAGCTTCATAAATCTCAAGATGATATGCCGGTTCAGTCTGTCGAAGGTGCTTATAGGGGTAGGGTGTGCGTTTATAGGGGTGAGTGTACGCGTGTATGAGCGCTTGCGTCCGTATTGTGTTCAAAAAAAAGTTTGGGTGGGTGGGGGATCCGTGATCACATACGTTGCGAATATCCACTTAGGTGCGGGCTCAGATGAGACCATTGCACCTTATGCTAGACTCACGGGCTCTTTACGAAGGATTAACGGGGTGGTTAGTACCTGATTGGCTGAAATTAAATTAAATGAGGCGGGCCTCCCTTTGAAAATCAGGAGGGCCAATTAGATGAGGGCATGCACGGAGGGTCCGTAGAGTCCGTTGTTTTTTATCCGTGAGTGTAGTATTATCGCACCAATAATTCGCACACTTCTCCGGCTCTCTGCCAGCGCGCAACTCAGCTGTGAGGCATTCTGCGGTCTCCCGGAGACCACCTCCTCCTCCTCCTGCCGTGTGTCAAGTCAACCCCAGCACGCGAGGGTGCTCCCCATGCATGTACGTGAAATACACAATGGCTGCTTGGCCAAGACATTTTATTTCAGGTACAGTAGTAGCTAGCACAGGTACAGATAGATGGAATAATACAGAGAGTCCAATCACAAGCACGCAAGCAAAGCACAAAGCAAGTAGCGACAACTAACACACAAAACATGCATCTTCTCTGAAACACTTAACTCCACACAAACACTCAGCAAATAAAATCACAAACACGGAGAGCGTGGCCTTCGAAGCTATATATGCATAGAATCATGCATCCTCGTCCATTTCCTCATCAGAGCCAGAGTTGTCATCAACCATCAGCCATGGAGCACGCCGGCTATCACCTGGCCCAGCTCGACACCATTATCTAAGCCGTTATTGTTGCCCAGCTCGTAGCCGAGATAATAGCCCCAGAGAAAGTCGGGGATGTGAATAGGATTGGGCTGGAGGAGGGCTGGAGCCTGCTGCCGCGTGTAGTGCTGCGGGCCGTTGGCTCCCCTGGCAAGGTGGCCTCTCTGGCGCAGCACAGAGAGCATCGTCCGCAGCACAGCCACGAAGCCTGGCGGCGGCTGCTGTCGCTGCCGCCGCTGCCTCCGCCGCCGCTGCGGCTGGTGCGTTTGCAACAAGGAATCCCTGATCCGTGTCCTGGTCAACCCGCCGGCGTTGTTGCCGTCGAGCTGCTCCACCGCCTGCAGTACCACCTGCGGAGTAAACCACGGCGGCAAGCAGGGAGGGGTGCGGGACAGCGTGTAATGCTGCCGCCCTCCGACTCCCATCATCAGATTGCCTCTCTTGCGGAGCTCAGAGAGCATCGTCCGCACCGCAGCGTCGAAGCCTGGCGGCTCCTGCTGGTTCCGCTGGTGTCTCTGCATCAGGGAGCCCCTGATATGTTTCCTGGTCCACCCCCGAGCGGCGTTGTTGTTGTCGTTGAGGACGAGCAGCTCGACCCCCTCAAGGACCGCGCGCGGACCAAACCACGGCGGGAGCTGGAGCGCCATGCACTATATCTGAATCAGCTAGCGTTGTTTGAGCGAGCGAGCGAGAGAGAGAAAGGATGTGGTGGTGGTGGGTGACAAACTGAGGAGGCGGATGCTGCTTAAATAGGCAGCGAGAGCAGCTAGCAACGCGCTTCGCTGCGTATTATATCCAATACGAGCGACACGCAGGGCGACTCCTCACGTGTGCCACGTTGGCTTTCTACAGTGGCTTGAGATTGGAGAGAGAGGGAAGGGGCGACCGTGATTGGGTTCTTTGGGATGGGTTGCGTGCACGCAGTAAAACCAAGCCGGCACTCATTCTCTCGACTCCCCTCCCGCATGCGGCTCATCTCCGCCTACTCTCATGCGCCCTCGAGCTCCGCATCACCATGGTCTCGCCCCGCGCTCGCTGTTGACCTGCCCCACCCTCATTCCAGCCGCGTCCCGTGTGCTCGCCAGCGACGGAGGTGTCCTCGATCTGCACCTGGAGCGAAGAGGGATAGCTGCAGCCACAGGTGGTGCCGCCGCCGGGAACGGCTCCTCGTCGTTGTTGACGGGGAGAATGGAGAAGCAGGCGGCAGTGGTGCTGGCGAACGCGCTGGACGGGAAGGTGCCGCCGTGCGGTCACCTCGAGCAGCCATCGTTTCCTGCCGGTGGAGAGCTCCTCCATGGCAGCATCAACCGGATCTGGCCAGACCACATCCATGCTCCTCCTTCGCGGCTTGTGCAGACTTGCATACGGCGATGGTTTCCATGGAGCCGAGAAAGCATCACGTCTGGTATGGCCTCTTCGTCCACTCCTTCTCCCCCCTCCACTCCTGCAGATCTCTCTCTCTAGATTACTTGCGCACGACCTTGTTGATTGTTTTGTGGTCTCACATCGTGGTTCACACAGAAGATCCAAGCTAAGGAACTCGGGAAATCAAGTTGGTGAATAACAGGACATACGATCAGTTTCTTCACACAAAAGGTCCAAATTCTCCTTTGATTTATGCTGGTTGTTTCGGAATCATGAAAAAAATAATTCTTCTTATGCTCACATTTTTTATGCATAATGAATTTTGTTGTGTCGTTCTTTTTATTGCAGCAGGAAAAAAAATCTTGTGACCAAGATTTTTCTGGTGTTTATTGAAATATTTGGTAATGCAGTTTAATGATATCGAGTGCCTTAACCTTTGATTACAAATATAGCACGGGAACAATATCTTTGGTTAGAGCACATTGTATTACATTGAAAAGGGCCTATGTAGCTAATCAGGTATGCTTGCTGAGAGGTCAACGTAGCTAACTTTAGGATGTCAGATTTTACATTTTGTCATGCTTGGGCATAGATAAGATGTATCCATGCTTTTTTTTTTGCGTCTGTACCAAAGCTTACCTTTACTATTATAGGACTCTGGCTTTGCATTTTTCTTCGTTTGATGTTACAAATGCATATTTAGGTCCTGTGTCTCAATACCCTAACTTTGTTCTGGTGGTTTTTATTAACCTGCAGAATAGTTACATGCATGATGAGGCAGTGAGTTTAAACAAGACGGAGCAGTGTCAATGGTCACACGCACTGATGGAGATCGAGGTGTCTACCTTTCTATTGACGATCCCATAATTCATCCACTAACTGATGGGTAAGATATGTATTTTGTTCAAATGATCTTCATTATTTTGCAGCATGTAATGCATTTGTAGGGATAACCCTTTTTCTTATTTATTTTTTCCCTGTGCTTTCTGAAGATCAGATTTCGGCCCGTACAATTTCCAGCGACTGGAAGTCTGAAACTGAAGATCACATTGCTTTGGTTCTGATTTCCAGTGTGTGTATTGGTACTAATGCATTGCCCAAGTATTTATTACTATCATTGTACATTGAGTGTATGATTCTCAATTATGATGGTCTGTGATATTCAAACAAGTTGCTAGGTAGCGGTAGACTTCCTCCATGGCATGCCTTTGTTTCTAAAAGCAGGTCAAGACCATCCTTTTTTTATAGGTTAAATTTATTTATTTGTTCCTTGCTTGGCAAAAGGCATTGGCGAAGGATGGGGGTTTTATAATTTATTTATGCATCTCTTTTCAACTTTTCATTCATGTCTGGTTTTCTAACTGGTTGTAGGTGGTAAGAATTGCATCCGCGTGCAGAGTTATTGAAATATTTGCCACCTAATCTAAGTTATATTTATGCAATTCAGTTTGGTTACTTACAAACTGGGAATAAGTTCTTAGTTATATAGCTCAGCTAAAAAATGCAAAGCCCCCATAAGATTGAAGTACTATATGGTCATGTTCGACATTTTCAGGTATGTCACTACCTCTACGGCTATAGAGCTATTCAGAAGAACATATACATGAGGAAAATATAGTAACGTGTATTTGGCCTGCCATTTGTTTTTGTTGGCCTAATTTACCAATCAAATTATATTTCCTTACTGATCTTCTTTTTGTAGTTCTTTCTGGCATACTATGATGAATTGAGCGAAAGAATTAGGACAGACTGTATGATGCATCTATTCATCCCATGGACATTCATCGCCTACTACTCATGCACCTAGTCAGAAGGAAAGCAAGTTTGTATCCTATAAGTTCCACGCTCGAGATAACTTTTATCTCTACTCCTATAAAAAACTCATTTAATGATGATGGTGTGTCTGTCATCTGTCATTTCTGACCATTAGATCTGCACAGTGGCATACCTAGGGGTGTGTCGGGTGTGCCATGGCACACCCAAAATTTAGTTTTTTTTTACCGTTTAGTAATAATTAGGTGATTTTCAAGGCCCATCTAAACCAGTTGTAAGAGACCTCAATTTTTTAAAGTGTGCACACCCTTCATTTTATTTCTGCGTCCGCCACTGGATCTGTATCTAACGACTGTGAAGTAAGTTGTGGCCCTTTTGCAACAATAGCCCACTTCTCTGCTCCAATTTGCAAAAAAACCCTTAATATCTTGAAACCAACCACATCCCTCCCTCACATCATCAAAACAGCCCCAGGAATATATTTTGAGTGAAACATAATATATTTTTTGTGATATATGTTCATCAAAACTGGAGTGTTTTCTTTTGAGTTTGTTAACAAGTATTATTCTACTTTGAATACGTTGCAACGCACATGCAAATTTCTAGTAACAATCTAAATATTACCCGTGATATCCTTGACACAATGTTGGTTTTAGATGCACACCTTTATCAAGCTAGATTTGTTGCGTGTGCATTGCATGTTGATGTAAATTGGGCTTCACTAATTTTGTGTTTGTCCATTATTTTCGAAGTCTGCCCTGATGTACATGGTTAGCAGTCAGGGAAACTAGATATAGTTGATGTTTGATTATAGTTACTTAATGTTGTGTTTACCCTTTTGCAAACTTTTACATACTCATCTAAATTTGTGAGATTTGAGCCAGTAGAGACAACACATCGTGATCTTTTAACCTTGCATTCCGTGTCATCCCCCATGGTCCAGCAGTCCGTGTCGTTGTCCTCGTGCCTCGATGTGTGGTGCTGAAGAGAAGAACGATGGCCTCTGCCATTGCCATGATAGACGGCGCACGCAGGTGGCTGCAGGGGGGAGGTGCGACAGAGGGGGCTTGTGCAGGGGGGCGGCGATGCGCGGCGGGGCGACAGAAGCTACAAATCGTCTCCTCCTGCGGAGTATGGCCTGCTCGGCGCAGTGTTTGGTCTGCAGCCTCTACCAGACTCTCTCTCCTCCCCGTGACTTCTCCTTTTACCAATACCTGATACTTGCATAACTTAATTCGTTGTTGCACAACTTCATTTGCTTTGTGGCAGCAGAGGAAAGGGGGAGAAACTGCGTCCATTGTACCACTACCATGCTTGACCTTTGAGTAACATTTGTTTCATAGGAGAATTCGATGTGTGTTCTGAAGTAAGAAGATGACCGCTATCCTATTTCTTATGTAGATTCTAGACGATACACTTGTACGGTTGTGCTAATAGATGAGTCTTAGACCATGTATATTCTCTAATTTCCCCCTTAGCTTGAACCATCTATTTAACCAGACAATGTCGCGGCTAACTCTAAGAGGAAAAGTTTATCAAAATTGCTCATAAGCTTGTGGTAGTTCATCTATCTTGCAAGAGGATCTGAGGAAAATCTGATTCAACGCAACGGGAGGGGAACTAGCTGTGGTAATTTTGGGTACTGCCCGCAGATTTTGTACATAGAACATCAACCATCGTCACTGACAGTGGTAGTACTAAATGTGTCCGATCTTCTTCGGCAGATATATGTACTGCTGATTTGGTACATATAGCTTCTATCCTGCTAATTTTGTTGGTTTGTTGAATTATCTTCTTGTAATATACATGCATCAGCTTACTCAAGATAAACTTCCTGAAGAGGTCCGCCTATTGCTTGATGACGCTGTTGCCGGAAACACGGCCAAGGTAGCTGTGCTCCTCATGATGGAGCAGCGCCTGGGCATGAAGGTATTATTTGGTGAATTCCCCTGCAGTACTAGTCATTCAATGACTCCAACTTCACAAATTTAAATGCGCGAGGTGCTGCTCCCCAACAAACAACTCCGACCTCTGCCTGAGGCAAAGCTCAGCCAAAGGTGTGACATGGAGCGTGAGAAAATATAAAATTTGGTCAAAGTAAGTTTGACTTTGATCAAATCTTATATGCAGACTAAAAAAAACGGAGGAAATATGTTTCATCATGATAAGATAATCTACTAGTCTGTTGATCAGTAGATAAGCAGAATGATAAGTCGTAACCCTTCAGCAGTCAATCAGATAGCGAAATGTGGACTGTACACGGTCGTTTCGGGTCAGCGGATGAGGTAAAATCATGTCGCACCGACAGTATAACACAGCGTGATTTGGCTTACCCTTTCGAGAGCATCTCCAACAGCTGCCCCAAAAAGCACGCGCGGGACGTTTCGGTGCGCTCCTGCGTTGGCGGGATACTCGCGCGCGGGAATAATTTGCGCGCGCAGGGAAAAAGGCGGCAGCTCGCACGTTATTTTTGGCGCATCGCTTTCGGCGCGCATTTAAATTGCGGCGCTCGTCACGCGCCTATTCCACACACTTCTCTTCCTCTTCCGCTGCCACGCGCACCTCCATCGCTTCCTCGTTGCTTCCGCTGCCACGCGCGCCTCCACCCCAACGGCGGGTACTACTCCGAGATACGGTCCGGCGAACTCCGGCTCGGCCTCGGCACCTTCGAGATGGCGCACGAGGCCGCCCCGCACGTACGACGCGGCGGTGTGACGCCTAGGCAGGCCGCGCCCGCAGATGAACTTCCAGCAGGCGCTGGACGTCGCCCCGCCGCCTCGTCTTATCACGGCACAAGACCGTGCGGAGCACGCTGAGCGGTAGCGCCGCCTCCTCGTCGCCCAGGAGGACGAGCGGGTCATGGCGGAGTGGCGCCGGCGCCACCCGGAGGACGTCACCCACGAGCAAGCCTACTGGGCAAGGCGCCGCGAGGAGCGGTTGGACATGCGTCGGCGGAAGGCCCTGGCGATATCGCAATGCGAAATCGTTCAGAATGGTGGGCCGACGATCTTTACGTCTGATGATGATCGTTGGGAGGACATGTGGCTCGATACCTCGGACCAGACCAGCAAGGATGACGATGATGATGATGGTGACGACGACTGGGAGTAGGCTGTAGTTGCACTATCTAGTAGTTTGTGTCGTTGCACCGTAATTTCTTATCTATCTATGCTATGGAACTATGTATCATTTTTTTATCTATAAATTTTATTTATCGTTTTATTAAGAAAATGTACGCAATGTTTAGCGCGTGCTGCATTTTAGCGCGGCCGCTGGAGCTACGCGCGCGCTCAATTTTAACGCGGCTGCTGGAGCCAGCGCCGATGGCCGCGCCAAACCAGGCGTACGACGCGCGGCAAATGAGTTTTTAACGTGGTGCGTTGCGCGGCTGTTGGAGATGCTCTGAGCTCTTCACCTGGTGCTGGGGCGGCGCACGAACCGGCGGCCGCCCGCTTGGAGCCCCGTGACGAGATGGGCCTGACGGGAGGCTAAACCTCAGCCTCCAGGAGGAGGACAGGTCGAGGAGGAACCCGATGGCTAGGCCCGGGAGGAAGTTGGCCGGGCGGAGGCCCGCCGCAAGCCACGGCCCCTCGTCCTGCGAAGGGGGGGCAGAAGAGAGGGCTAGGGTTCAGGAGCGGAGTCGCCGGGGCTGGTGACAGTATCAGTGGGGGTGGACGCCGGAGGCAAGTGGGTGTGTGGTGCTCACCTTCCTTTTGCCGCCGTTGTTGGGGTTTCGCCGCAGCGGAGCAGCCATGGATTGGAAGCAGAGGGGAGAGGCAGTGCTGTGTTTTTTTTTTGCGACCAGGCAATGCTGTGTTTTATTTTGAAAGGAACACCATTGCATTTCATTACCGCACCATACTGGCAGAGACGCCAAATACAATGTTGGTTACATCAGGAGGGAATTACATGCCCGTGGGCAAACAGAAATATTGAAGCTATCAAAGGATACATCTAGCTGGAATTTAATCTCTCTAAACAGGGTTCCAAGATGCGACCAGTCAAAATCGCTGCTAGTGATAGCTTGTTTCAGGTTTAGAGCGTCTGTTTCCAAGATTATACGTCTGCACCCCATTTCTGATGCACACCAAATTGCATTAAGAGCTGCATGTGCTTCAGCTTGTAAGGCATCACCCATATTCTGTAAATGTCCTGCACCAGCAGCCAACACTTCTCCATTTTCATTCCTGATGACAATGCCCCATCCTCCTGAATTTGTGTCTTCCCGAAAAGCACCATCACAATTAATTTTCAAGAAGTTTGCAGGAGGTGGTTTCCAAACCTGGGCTTATCGTTGGCAGAAACTTTTCCTTTTGTTCAACAGGTTCATGTACTCACCCACATGCTTCATTACTGAAAATTGGAGATCTTCAATGGTTCTTGAAGCCTCGCCTTGATTGCACTTATTTCTGTTTGACCACCATAGCCAGAGTAGTGTGCACCAGGCAGTGCTGTGTTGATAGCGTCGTCGTGTTACTATACGGCAGTCGGTACATGGGCCAGCAGTGCTGCTACTGTGTAATAGGCCGGCCCATCCCATGCAACGTGGGCGAGCGCCCGGTCCGCCACGCAGGAGGCGAGATATAAACATGCCTAAGATATCCCCCGTCTCTCTGTCCATCGCAGACTCGCGGCCGAAAAATCCCCATCTTTCTTTCATGCTCCCCGGCGGCGAAGGTCCTGTCACCATAAAGTCAAAGACATGGACGAACACTTTGTGCAGAGCTGCCCGCCGGCCAAGGTTGTCTCTCTCCTCCCGCTCGCTGGCTTGTACGAGGAGAAGATGGAGGCACACACAAAGTAATAACCTGATCTCTCACACTAGCGCACACAAAGGAAACATCAAACATCAATACTAATAGCACATGTACAGGGCCGTTGGACAAGAATGTAGTAGGTGTAGTGTAACAGCTAACAGGCACACGGAACTTCTAAAGTAACCGTCGTAACCAAGTCACCGCTGCAGTCACAAGAGCTATAGCTTGCAACTCAACTTATGCACTTGGACAGAAAGGGGTGAGTAAATAAGTTGCACTGGTGTAATATCTTTCACTGTACTACATGTGAAAAATGATGGATTCTTATACTTTTTTAGCCCACATCAAATGGTCACCGATATTCACGTATATTAAGTAAAAAATATAATTTAAACACACGGTTTAACCAAACCTTCAAATATTTAGAACATATTTAATTACATAATGTGTATGCTATTACTTCATATAAGAAAGCTCAATTGCAAATATAAAGACGATATAAACATATTTGCACATAAATAAAAAGACATATGACACAATGTAAAAAAAACTAGGAGGTCAAAAATAATAAGCTTGGTCGGTTAATAATAAAGAAAATATCAAAAAAGGTAAACTATAGTTTCATCCCAACGGGAATCACCAAATGATCCACAAAATGTCCACACCAGCGTATCTGGACATTTTTTGCCATCCAACGGGAGTCATCAAATGCCCGCGACTTGTCTGGACGTCTGAAGTCCCACAAACCAGAACCAAACTAAGGGGCAATTTAGCGACGTCCGAACACACAGCGGACACACCAACTCAGCCACCTTTTTCTCTTCCTCCTTTCTCTCTGATTTCTTCATTGGACAAGAGACGAACATTTGATGAATATGATTGGATGGCTGCCTCACATGTTTGAGGACGTTCGTTTTGATGACTCCCGTTGATATCCTCACTAGTAGCAAAAAATCCTCCCTAATGCAAAACACAAGAAAATAACAAAGTGTAGGATTTATCGACTCAAAATGAAGTATCAGAAGATACATAACACAATGAGCAGACACCCAACCTCTGTATAATTAGAATGCACACACATGAAAGCATGCCATCACTAACAAAGTCATATAAAACCGAAGCTAAATGTAAGCAAGGAAATAAAAGCCCCAAAGCAATCCGATTCGTGATCGATAAACTTTAGCAATGACCATGTCCGCAACAACCATCTCATGACACCGCATCGGCGACAAAGTTCTTCAACAACAACATCTTCAGAAAGGGAGCGACACTCAAGCGCCGTTTTCACTGGATCCAACCACCGAGGCCAAAATCTTGGTTTTCAGCCTGAAGAATCAATCCAAGCATATACGACTAATGCCTTCAATAAGGTAACAATATAAAAAAACATCGCCATTGCCAGGTGTAAACAGCTCGGGCTAGACCTAAGCTGTCACCCCGGAGCTCGAGACTGGGTGTTCGAGTAGCACCTCTATCAAAGTCACTCAAGGGTTGTCTTCAACACTTTCCAATGATCCCAGCAGCTACATGCGATGGCACCGCCGCCGTTGCACAACCATCCCTCCACGTCAAGCTAGCATCCATAATTTGCATCTCACCACTCAAGGCAACCCCTGAATCTAGAGAGATGAACACTCCCGAAGATCTTTCGGCGACTACCGCTATTGTGAAGTCATAGGACACTAGTAGAAAAAGGGCTATTGTCCCGGTTCGTGAGGCCCATTTGTCCCGGTTCCTGAACCGGGACTAAAGGGTCGTTACTAAAGCCCTAGGCCTTTAGTCCCGGTTCTTACACGAACTAGGACAGATGGGCCTCCACGTGGCCGGTGCTGCGAGCCCTGGCAGGAGGGCCTTTGATCCCGGTTGGTGGCACCAACCGGGACCAAAAGGCATCCACGCGTCAGCTGTTCAGGGGCTAGGGTTTTTATTTTTTTTGAAAGGGGGGGGGGGGAGGATTTGGGGGTTTTGTATGGTTAATTAAGGTGTTTCATATATTGTGTTAGGTAGCTAATTAATTAATAGAGAGAAATGTCCTCTCTTATCTCCGTGCTTGGTCGACTGTACGTACTATACGTATAGAGAGGCCCTCGACACGCTAGCTAGTAAGCAAATAAAGGAAACCATTAAGTACAGAAGTTCGTCATGCATACCGAGAGAAGTGATCGACCTCTCCTTCTCCGAGAGATTGGTCGAACAACAAGTTTTCGTATTATCTATCCGACGCTACTGGCTACATACATATACAATATGTAAGATCTCTTACAATCCCCTAGCATCTGAAGTCAAGTTTCACATGGTATTCTTCGTCTTTATTGATGACGTGGTCAAGAAAGAATCCCGCCAATTCCTCTTGAATTGCTTTCATGCGATCTTCTGGTAGGAGTTCATTCCGCATCTGCCACGTCTAATTTGAAGAAGGGGGTTAATACATATATATATGAATGAAACTCAACAGAAATGATAGTGTAATAAAATGAAATTGTGAATATTATTGCTTATGAACTTCATATTGTCTTTTAGAGTAGCCCCGCTTATCTTTGCAAGTCGCGTTGTAGATGAACTCGCACATGTAGTATCCACAGTAATCATTCCCTTATTCCTGCCACAAGCATTTTACGAGAAATAGAGGTCAATCAAACTGATAATGAAGCATTATAAATGGCATTGATGAAAGTAGCTACAATCAACGGGAGATGCGCGGAAGTAGCTAGCTAGTAGTACTTACTTTCGGGTATGTATATCACAGCTCCCTCGGCAGTCCCGGAGCTTCTGCGGTGAACCTTTTCCAAACCCTGCAAGACAAAAATAATAATTATTACTTGAGATATCACGAAATGAACAAAAAGTTACCGATATGGTGCGATAATGATCGATTGAACTTACTTGTTGAGAATTTTAGTCATGTCCACATATGTCTCGGGATCTTTTCGTCTCGAGTCTAAGACGATTACTAGTCCCTGCTCAAACTTAATCTCCAGGAGAATATAGTGGAAGCTGCGCACGCATGCATAACTCATCAATTAATTACACTACTATAACCTCGAGTAATAAGGAAAACCGAATATGCACAAGACAGTAACACTCACTTGAAGTTGTAAGGAAAGAGTATTTTATCTTTGTTTTGATTTATTACCAACGATTTGAGCAAGTTGGCCTCGGCTTCTTTGGCATTCTTTTTAACCGTAAATTCATCTATGAGATTTGTGTTAATGAACCCAATATCATACATTTCTGCTTTTCTGCACTCGACGATCTTCAATCTACATCCCCTGGGCTCACGAACCGGAACGAATGCCCCCCATGGGTCACGGTTCGTGCAGAACCGGGACTAATGGGCTGGCTAGGCCCGAACCAAAGCCCTGTTTTCTACTAGTCGGAGGTCGTTGCAGGACAGTCAACAGTCGCTCGCACAGGCCGGCTGGATCTTGATGACCACCACCAAGGTGTGGACTGTATTTCTGCCGACCGCCTCCCGACAGAGAGCCAAACACACGTGGTCAACCCTTCGCAGCCGCCGTAGTCCACCTACCTGTTGGGGAACGTAGTAATTTCAAAAATTTCCTACGCGCACGCAAGATCATGGTGATGCATAACAACGAGAGAGGAGAGTGTGATCTACGTACCCTTGTAGATCGACAATGGAAGCGTTAACTTGGTTGATGTAGTCGTACGTCTTCATGGCCCGACCGATCAAGCACCGAAACTACGGCACCTCCAAGTTTTAGCACACGTTCAGCTCGATGACGATCCCCGGACTCCGATCCAGCAAAGTGTCGGGGAAGAGTTCCGTCAGCACAACGGCGTGGTGACGATCTTGATGTACTACCGTCGCAGGGCTTCGCCTAAGCACCGCTACAATATTATCGAGGATTATGGTGGAAGGGGGCACCGCACACGGCTAAGAATATGATCACGTGGATCAACTTGTGTGTCTAGGGGTGCCCCCTGCCCCCGTATATAAAGGAGCAAGGGGGAGGAGGCCGGCCGGCCCCTATGGCGCGCCAAGGAGGAGTCCTCCTCCTAGTAGGAGTAGGACTCCTACTAGGAGGGGGGAAGAAGTGGGGAGGGAGAAGGAAAGGGGGGCGCCGCCCTCCCTCTCCTAGTCCAATTCGGACCAGGGGGGAGGAGGCGCGCGGCCCACCTTTGGCTGCCCCTCTCTCTCTCCACTAAGGCCCATATGGCCCATTACTTCTCCCGGGGGGGGGGGTTCCGGTGACCCTCCGGCTCTCCGGTTTTCTCCGAAATCACCCGAAACACTTCCGGTGTCCGAATATAGCCGTCCAATATATCAATCTTTATGTCTAGACCATTTCGAGACTCCTCGTCATGTCCGTGATCACATTCGGGACTCCGGACAACCTTCGGTACATCAAAATGCATAAACTCATAATATAACTGTCATCGTAACCTTAAGCGTGCGGACCCTACGGGTTCGAGAACAATGTAGACATGACCGAGACACGTCTCCGGTCAATAACCAATAGCGGAACCTGGATGCTCATATTGGCTCCTACATATTCTACGAAGATCTTTATCGGTCAGACCGCATAACAACATACGTTGTTCCCTTTGTCATCGGTATGTTACTTGCCCGAGATTCGATCGTCGGTATCTTAATACCTAGTTCAATCTCGTTACCGGCAAGTCTCTTTACTCGTTCCGTAATACATCATCTCGCAACTAACTCATTAGTTGCAATGCTGCTTGCAAGGCTTATGTGATGTGCATTACCGAGAGGGCCCAGAGATACCTCTCCGACAATCGGAGTGACAAATCCTAATCTCGAAATACGCCAACCCAACATGTACCTTTGGAGACACCTGTAGAGCACCTTTATAATCACCCATTTATGTTGTGTTTGGTAGCACACAAAGTGTTCCTCCGGCAAACGGGAGTTGCATAATCTCATAGTCATAGGAACATGTATAAGTCATGAAGAAAGCAATAGCAACATACTAAACGATCGGGTGCTAAGCTAATGGAATGGGTCATGTCAATCACATCATTCTCCTAATGATGTGATCCCGTTAATCAAATAACAACTCTTTTGTTTATGGTTAGGAAACATAACCATCTTCGATTAACGAGCTAGTCAAGTAGAGGCATACTAGTGACACTTTGTTTGTCTATGTATTCACACAAGTATTATGTTTCCAGTTAATACAATCTAGCATGAATAATAAACATTTATCATGATATAAGGAAATAAATAATAACTTTATTATTGCCTCTAGGGCATATTTCCTTCATCAGTCTCCCACTTGCACTAGAGTCAATAATCTAGTTCACATCGCCATGTGATTTAACAGCAATAGTTCACATCACCATGTGATTAACACCCATAGTTCACATTGATATGTGATCAACACCCAAAGGGTTTACTAGAGTCAGTAATCTAGTTCACATCGCTATGTGATTAACACCCAAAGAGTGTTGGGGAACGTAGCAATAATTCAAAATTTTCCTACGTGTCACCAAGATTTATCTATGGAGAGACCAGCAACGAGGGGAAGGAGAGTGCATCTACATACCCTTGTAGATCGCTAAGCGGAAGCTTTCAAGTGAACGGGGTTGATGGAGTCGTACTCGTCGTGATCCAAATCACCGATGACCAAGTGCCGAACGGACGGCACCTCCGCGTTCAACACACGTACAGCCCGGTGACGTCTCCCACACCTTGATCCAGCAAGGAGAGAGGGAGAGGTTGAGGAAGACTCCATCCAGCAGCAGCACAATGGTGTGGTGGTGGTGGAGGAGCGTGGCAATCCTGCAGGGCTTCGCCAAGCACCACGGGAGAGGAGAAGGACTTGGGAGAAGGGGAGGGCTGCACCAGAACATTGGTATGGCTGCCCTCCCAACCCCCACATATATATAGGGGCAAGGGAGAGGGGGGAGGCGCAGCCTTGGCCCTTCCTTCAAGGAAGGGTGCGGCTAGGAGGAGTCCCTCCTCCCCAAGGCACCTCGGAGGTGCCTTCCCCCTTTAGGACTCTTCCTTTCCTTATCCTTTGGCGCATGGGCCTCTTGGGTCTGGTGCCCTTGGCCCATATAGGCCAAGGTGCACACCCCTACAGCCCATGTGGCCCCCCGGGGCAGGTGGCCCCACCCGGTGGACCCCCGGGACCCTTCCGGTGGTCCCGGTACAATACCGGTGACCCCGAAACTTGTCCGGTGACCAAAACAGGACTTCCCATATATAAATCTTTACCTCCGGACCATTTCGGAACTCCTCGTGACGTCCGGGATCTCATCCGGGACTCCGAACAACATTCGGTAACCACATACAAACTTCCTTTATAACCCTAGCGTCATCGAACCTTAAGTGTGTAGACCCTACGGGTTCGGGAACCATGTAGACATGACCGAGACGTTCTCCGGTCAATAACCAACAGCGGGATCTGGATACCCATGTTGGCTCCCACATGTTCCACGATGATCTCATCGGATGAACCACGATGTCAAGGACTTAATCAATCTCGTATGCAATTCCCTTTGTCTAGCGGTACGATACTTGCCCGAGATTCGATCGTCGGTATCCCGATACCTTGTTCAATCTCGTTACCGGCAAGTCTCTTTACTCGTTCCGTAACACATCATCCCGTGATCAACTCCTTCATCACATTGTGCACATTATGATGATGTCCTACCGAGTGGGCCCAGAGATACCTCTCCGTCACACGGAGTGACAAATCCCAGTCTCGATTCGTGCCAACCCAACAGACACTTTCGGAGATACCTGTAGTGTACCTTTATAGCCACCCAGTTACGTTGTGACGTTTGGCACACCCAAAGCACTCCTACGGTATCCGGGAGTTGCACAATCTCATGGTCTAAGGAAATGATACTTGACATTAGAAAAGCTTTAGCAAACGAACTACACGATCTTGTGCTAGGCTTAGGATTGGGTCTTGTCCATCACATCATTCTCCTAATGATGTGATCCCGTTATCAATGACATCCAATGTCCATGGTCAGGAAACCGTAACCATCTATTGATCAACGAGCTAGTCAACTAGAGGCTTACTAGGGACATGGTGTTGTCTATGTATCCACACATGTATCTGAGTTTCCTATAAATACAATTATAACATGGATAATAAACGATTATCATGAACAAGGAAATATAATAATAACTAATTTATTATTGCCTCTAGGGCATATTTCCAACAGTCTCCCACTTGCACTAGAGTCAATAATCTAGTTCACATCACTATGTGATTAACACTCAATGAGTTCTGGGTTTGATCCTGTTGCTTGTGAGAGAGGTTTTAGTCAACGGGTCTGAACCTTTCAGATCCGTTTGTGCTTTACAAATCTCTATGTCATCTCCTAGATGCAGCTACCACGCTCTATTTGGAGCTATTCCAAATAACTGTTCTACTATACGAATCCAGTTTACTACTCAGAATAATCTGGATTAGTGTCAAAGTTCGCATCGGCGTAACCCTTTACGACGAACTCTTTTACCACCTCCATAATCGAGAAAATTCCTTAGTCCACTAGTTACTAAGGATAACTTTGACCGCTGCCCTGCGATCCATTCTTGGATCACTCTTGTACCCCTTGACTGACTCATGGCAAGGCACATTTCAGGTGTGGTACACAGCATAGCATACTGTAGAGCCTATGTCTTAAGCATAGGGGACGACCTTCGTCCTTTCTCTCTATTCTGCCATGGTCGAGCTTTAAGTCCTAACTTCATACCTTACAACTCAGGCAAGAACTCCTTCTTTGACTGATCCATCTTGAACACCTTCAAGATCATGTCAAAGTATGTGCTCATTTGAAAGTACCATTAAGCGTTTTGATCTATCCTTATAGATCTTGATGCTCAATGTTCAAGTAGCTTAATCCAGGCTTTCCATTGAAAAACACTTTCCAAATAACCCTATATGCTTTCTAGAAATCCTACGTCATTTCTGATCCATAATATGTCAATAACATATACTCATCAGAAATTCTATAGTGCTCCCACTCACTTCTTTGGAAATACAAGTTTCTCATAAACTTTGTATACACCCAAAATCTTTGATCATCTCATCAAAGCATACATTCCAACTCCGAGATGCTTACTCCAGTCCTTAGAAGGATTGCTGGAGCTTTGCATACTTATTAGCATCTTTCAGGATTGACAAAACCTTCCGGTTGTATCACATACAACCTTTCCTCAAGGAAATCATCGAGGAAACAATGTTTTGACATCCTATCTGCAAGATTTCATAAATAATGCAGTAATCACTAATATAATTCCAATAGACTCTTAGCATCGCTACGAGTGAGAAAATCTCACCGTAGTCAACTCCTTGAACTTGTCGGGAAACATCTTAACGACAAGTCGAGCTTTCTTAATGGTGATACTTACCATCATTGTCCGTCGTCCTTTTAAAATCCATATGTACCTAACAGCCTTACGACCATCAAGTAGTTCTTCCAAAGTCTACACTTTGTTTTCATACATGGATCCTCTCTCGGATTTTATGGCCTCGAGCCATTTATCAGAATCCGGGCCCACCATCGCTTCTCCATAGCTCGTAGGTTCATTGTTGTCTAGCAACATGACTTCCAAGACAGGATTACGTACCACTCTGAAGTAGTACACATCCTTGTCATCCCACGAGGTTTGGTAGTGACTTGATCTGAAGTTTCATGATCACTATCATAAGCTTCCACTTCAATTGGTGTAGGTGCCATAGGAACAACTTCCTGTGCCCTGCCACACACTAGTTGAAGAGACGGTTCAATAACCTCATCAAGTCTCCACCATCCTCCCACTCAATTCTTTCGAGAGAAACTTTTCCTCGAGAAAGGACCCAATTCTAGAAACAATCCCTTATTGCTTTCGAATCTGAGACAGGAAGTATACCCAACAGTTTTGGGTGTCCTATGAAGATGCATTTATCCACTTTGGGTTCGAGCTTATCAGCCTGAAACTTTTTCACATAAGCGCCGCAGCCCCAAACTTTTAAGAAATGACATCTTAGGTTTCTCTAAACCATAGTTCATACGGTGTCATCTCATCGGAATTACGTGGTGCCCTATTTAAAGTGAATGTGGTTGTCTCTAATGCCTAACCCATAAACTATCGTGGTAATTCGATAAGAGACATCATGGTATGCATCATATCCAATAGGGTGCAGTTATGATGTTCGGACACACCATCACACTATGGTGTTCCAGGCTGTATCAGTTGTGAAACAATCTCCGCAATGTCTTAATTCTATGCCAAACTCGTAATTCAGATATTCATCTCTATGATCATATCATAGATATTTTATCCTCTTGTCACGACGATCTTTCAACTTCACCCTGAAATTACTTGAACCTTTCAATAATTCAGACTCGTGATTTATCAAATAAATGTACTCAACATCTACTCAAATCATCTGTGAAGAAAGAACATAATGATATCCACTACACGCCTCAGCACTCATTGGACTGCACACATCAAAATGTATTACTTCCAACAAGTTGCTTTCTAGTTCCATTTTACTGAAAACGAGGCTTTCAGTCATCTTGCCCATGTGGTATGATTTGCATGTCTCAAGTGATTCAAAATCAAATGAGTCAAAACGGTCCATTTGCATGGAGTTTCTTCATGCATATACACCAATAGACGTGGTACGCATGTCTCAATCCTTTCAAAAATGAGTGAGTCCAAAGATCCATCAACATGGAGCTTCTTCATGCGTTTTATACCGATATGACTTACGTGGCAATGCCACAAGTAGGTGGTACTATCATTACTATCTTTTGGCATGAACATGTGTATCACTACGATCGAGATTCAATAAACCATTCATTTTAGGTGTAAGACCATTGAAGGCATTATTCAAATAAACAGAGTAACCATTATTCTCCTTAAATGAACAACCGTATTGCGATAGACATAATCCAATCATGTCTATGCTCAATGCAAACACCAATCTCGATGGTAGAAGGAGCGTACGATATTTGATCATATCAACATTGGAAACACTTCCAACACATATCGTTAGCTCACCTTTAGCTAGTCTCCGTTTATTCCGTAGCTTTTATTTCGAGTTTACTAACACTTAGCAACCGAACCGGTATCTAATACCATGGTGCTACTAGGAGTACTAGTAAAGTACACATTAACATAATGTATATCCAATATACTTTATCGGCCTTGCCAGCCTTCTCATCTACCAAGTATCTAGGGTAATTCTGCTCCAGTGGCTGTTCCCCTTATTACAGAAGCACTTAGTCTCGGGTTTGGGTTCAACTTTGGGTTTCTTCATTAGAGCAGCAGCTGATTTGCCGTTTCATGAAGTATCCCTTCTTGCCCTTGCCCTTCTTGAAACTAGTGGTTTCACCAACCATCAACAATTGATGCTCCCTTTTGATTTCTACTTTCGCGGAGTCAAACATCGCGAATATCTCAAGGATCATCATATATGTCCCTGATATATCATAGTTCATCACGAAGCTCTAGCAGCTTGGTGGTAATGACTTCGGAGAAACATCACTATCTTATCTGGAAGATTAACTCCCACTTGATTCAAATGATTGTTGTACTCAGACAATCTGAGCACAAGCTCAACAATTGAGCTTTTCTCCCTTAGTTTGCAGGCTAAGAAAAATGTCGGAGGTCTTATACCTCTTGACGTGGGCACGAGCCTGAAATCCCAATTTCAGCCCTCGAAACATCTCATATGTTTCGCGACGTTTCAAAACCGTCTTTGGTGCCTCAATTCTAAACCGTTTAACTGAACTATCACGTAGTTATCAAAATGTGTATGTCAGATGTTCGCAACATCCATAGACAACGTTCGAGGTTCAGCACACTGAGCGGTGCATTAAGGACATAAGCCTTCTGTGAAGCAATGAGGACAATCCTAAGTTTACAGACCTAGTCCGCATAATTGCTACTATCAACTTTCAACTAAATTTTCTCTAGGAACATATCTAAACAGTAGAACTGAAGCGCAAGCTACGACATAATTTGCGAAGATCTTTTGACTATGTTCAGGATAATTAAGTTCATCTTATGAACTCCCACTCAGATAGACATCCCTCTAGTCATCTAAGCGATTACATGATCCGAGTCAACTAGGCCGTGTCCGATCATCACGTGAGACGGACTAGTCATCATCGGTGAACATCTTCATGTTGATCGTATCTACCATACGACTCATGCTCGACCTTTCGGTCTCTGTGTTCCGAGGCCATGTCTGTACATGCTAGGCTCGTCAAGTTAACCCTAAGTGTTTTGCATGTGTAAAACTGTCTTACACCCGTTGTATGTGAACGTAAGGATCTATCACACCCGATCATCACGTGGTGCTTCGAAACGACGAACTTTAGCAACGATGCACAGTTAGGGGAGAACACTTCTTGAAATTTTAATGAGGGATCATCTTATTTACTACCGTCGTTCTAAGCAAATAAGATGTATAAACATGATAAACATCACATGCAATCAAATAATAGTGACATGATATGGCCAATATCATATAGCTCCTTTGATCTCCATCTTGGGGCTCCATGATCATCTTGTCACCGGCATGACACCATGATCTCCATCATCATGATCTCCATCATCGTGTCTTCTTGAAGTTGTCTCGTCATCTATTACTTCTACTACTATGGCTAACGCTTTAGCAATAAAGTAAAGTAATTACATGACGTTTAAGTTGACACGCATGTCATAAATAAATAAAGACAACTCCTATGGCTCCTGCCGGTTGTCATACTCATCGACATGCAAGTCGTGATACCTATTACAAGAACATGATCAATCTCATACATCACATATATCATTCATCACATTCTTTTGGCCATATCAAATCACATAGCACACCCTGCAAAAACAAGTTAGACGTCCTCTAATTGTTGTTTGCATGTTTTACGTGGCTGCTATGGGTTTCTAGCAAGAACGTTTCTTACCTACGCAAAACCACAACGTGATATGCCAATTGCTATTTACCCTTCATAAGGACCCCTTTCATCGAATCCGATCCGACTAAAGTGGGAGAGACAGACACCCGCTAGCCACCTTATGCAACTAGTGCATGTCAGTCGGTGGAACCAGTCTCACGTAAGAGTACGTGTAAGGTTGGTCCGGGCCGCTTCATCTCACGATGCCGCCGAATCAAGATAAGACTAGTAACGGCAAGTAAATTGACAAAATCAACGCCCACAACTACTTTGTGTTCTACTCGTGCATAGAAACTACGCATAGACCTAACTCATGATGCCACTGTTGGGGAACGTAGCAATAATTCAAAATTTTCCTACGTGTCACCAAGATCTATCTATGGAGAGACCAGCAACGAGGGGAAGGAGAGTGCATCTACATACCCTTGTAGATCGCTAAGCGGAAGCGTTCAAGTGAACAGGGTTGATGGAGTCGTACTCGTCGTGATCCAAATCACCGATGACCAAGTGCCGAACGGACGACACCTCCGCGTTCAACACACGTACAGCCTGGTGACGTCTCCCACGCCTTG
Organism: Triticum urartu; assembly: GCF_003073215.2. Lineage (NCBI taxonomy): Eukaryota > Viridiplantae > Streptophyta > Magnoliopsida > Poales > Poaceae > Triticum > Triticum urartu. Next base: position 686,394,785 of record NC_053023.1, on the reverse strand, counting down.
ATCTAGCAAGGAGAGAGGGAGAGGTTGAGGAAGACTCCATCCAGCAGCAGCACAACGGCGTGGTGGTGGTGGAGGAGCGTGGCAATCCTGCAGGGCTTCGCCAAGCACCACGGGAGAGGAGAAGGACTTGGGAGAAGGGGAGGGCTGCACCAGAACATTGGTATGGCTGCCCTCCCACCCCCCACATATATATAGGGGCAAGGGAGAGGGGGGGAGGCGCAGCCTTGGCCCTTCCTCCAAGGAAGGGTGCGGCTAGGAGGAGTCCCTCCTCCCCAAGGCACCTCGGAGGTGCCTTCCCCCTTTAGGACTCTTCCTTTCCTTATCCTTTGGCGCATGGGCCTCTTGGGGCTGGTGCCCTTGGCCCATATAGGCTAAGGTGCACACCCCTACAGCCCATGTGGCCCCCCGGGGCAGGTGGCCCCACCCGGTGGACCCCCGGGACCCTTCCGGTGGTCCCGGTACAATACCGGTGACCCCGAAACTTGTCCGGTGACCAAAATAGGACTTCCCATATATAAATCTTTACCTCCGGACCATTCCGGAACTCCTCTTGACGTCCGGGATCTCATCCGGGACTCCGAACAACATTCGGTAACCACATACAAACTTCCTTTATAACCCTAGCGTCATCGAACCTTAAGTGTGTAGACCCTACGGGTTCGGGAACCATGTAGACATGACCGAGATGTTCTCCGGTCAATAACCAACAGCGGGATCTGGATACCCATGTTGGCTCCCACATGTTCCACAATGATCTCATCGGATGAACCACGATGTCAAGGACTTAATCAATCCCGTATACAATTCCCTTTGTCTAGCGGTACGATACTTGCCTGAGATTCGATCGTCGGTATCCCGATACCTTGTTCAATCTCGTTACCGGCAAGTCTCTTTACTCGTTCCGTAACACATCATCCCGTGGTCAACTCCTTGATCACATTGTGCACATTATGATGATGTCCTACCGAGTGGGCCCAGAGATACCTCTCCGTCACACGGAGTGACAAATCCCAGTCTTGATTCGTGCCAACCCAACAGACACTTTCGGAGATACCTGTAGTGTACCTTTATAGCCACCCAGTTACGTTGTGACGTTTGGCACACCCAAAGCACTCCTACGGTATCCGGGAGTTGCACAATCTCATGGTCTAAGGAAATGATACTTGACATTAGAAAAGCTTTAGCAAACGAACTACACAATCTTGTGCTAGGCTTAGGATTGGGTCTTGTCCATCACATCATTCTCCTAATGATGTGATCCCGTTATCAACGACATCCAATGTCCATGGTTAGGAAACCGTAACCATCTATTGATCAACGAGCTAGTCAACTAGAGGCTTACTAGGGACATGGTGTTGTCTATGTATCCACACATGTATTTGAGTTTCCTATCAATACAATTATAGCATGGATAATAAACGATTATCATGAACAAGGAAATATAATAATAACTAATTTATTATTGCCTCCAGGGCATATTTCCAACAAAGAGTACTAAGGTGTGATCATGTTTTGCTTGTGAGATAATTTTAGTCAACGGGTCTGTCACATTCAGATCCGTATGTATTTTGCAAATTTCTATGTCAACAATGCTCTGCACAGAGCTACTCTAGCTAATTGCTCCCACTTTCAATATGTATCCAGATTGAGACTTAGAGTCATCTGGATTAGTGTCAAAACTTGCATCGACGTAACCCTTTACGACGAACCTTTTTGTCACCTCCATAATCGAGAAACATATCCTTATTCCACTAAGGATAATTTTGACCGCTGTCCAGTGATCTACTCCTAGATCACTATTGTACTACCTTGCCAAAATCAGTGTAGGGTATACAATAGATCTGGTACATAGCATGGCATACTTTATAGAACCTATGGCTGAGGCATAGGGAATGACTTCCATTCTCTTTCTATCTTTTGTCGTGGTCGGGTTTTGAGTCTTACTCAATTTCACACCTTGTAACACAGACAAGAACTCTTTCTTTGACTGTTCCATTTTGAACTACTTCAAAATCTTGTCAAGGTATGTACTCATTGAAAAAAAAACTTATCAAGCGTCTTGATCTATCTCTATAGATCTTGATGTTCAATATGTCAGCAGCTTCACCGAGGTCTTTCTTTGGAAAATTCCTTTCAAACACTCCTTTATGCTTTGCAGAATAATTCTACATTATTTCCGATCAACAATATGTCATTCACATATACTTATCAGAAATGTTGTAGTGCTCCCACTCACTTTCTTGTAAATACAGGCTTCATCGCAAGTCTGTATAAAACTATATGCTTTGATCAACTTATCAAAGCGTATATTCCAACTCCGAGATGCTTGCACCAGTCCATAGATGGATCGCTGGAGCTTGCATATTTTGTTAGCACCTTTAGGATTGAAAAAACCTTCTGGTTGTATCATATACAACTCTTCTTTAATGAATCTATTATGGAATGCAGTGTTGTTTATCCATTTGCCAGATTTCATAAAATGCGGCAATTGCTAACATGATTCGGACAGACTTAAGCATAGATACGAGTGAGAAACTCTCATCGTAGTCAACACCTTGAACTTGTCGAAAACTTTTGCGACAATTCTAGCTTTGTAGATAGTAACACTACTATCAGTGTCCGTCTTCCTCTTGAAGATCCATTTATTTTCAATGGCTTGCCGATCATCGGGCAAGTCAACCAAAGTCCATACTTTGTTCTCTACATGGATCCCATCTCAGATTTCATGGCCTCAAGCCATTTTGCGGAATCTGGGCTCACCATCGCTTCTTCATAGTTCGTAGGTTCGTCATGGTCAAGTAGCATGACCTCCAGAACAGGATTACCGTACCACTCTGGTGCGGATCTCACTCTAATTTACCTACGAGATTCGGTTGTAACTTGATCTGAAGTTACATGATCATCATCATTAGCTTCCTCACTAATTGGTGTAGTAGTCACAGGAACAGATTTCTGTGATGAACTACTTTCCAATAAGGGAGAAGGTACAATTACCTTATCAAGTTCTACTTTCCTCCCACTCACTTCTTTCGAGAGAACCTCCTTCTCTAGAAATGATCCATTCTTAGCAACGAATGTCTTGCTTTTGGATCTGTGATAGAAGGTGTACCCGACAGTAACTTTTTGGGTATCCTATGAAGACACACTTTTCCGATTTGGGGTTGAGCTTATCAGGATGAAACTTTTTCACATAAGCATTGCAACCCCAAACTTTAAGAAAATGACAACTTTGGTTTCTTGCCAAACCACAGTTCATACGGTGTCGTCTCAACAGATTTAGATGGTGCCCTTTTAACGTGAATGCAGCTGTCTCTAATGCATAACCCCAAAACGATAGTGGTAGATCGGTAAGAGACACCATAGATTGTACTATATCCAATAAAGTACGGTTATGACGTTCGGACACACCATTATGCTGTGGTGTTCCATGTGGCATGAGTTTGTGAAACTATTCCACATTGTTTTAATTGAAGACCAAACTCATAACTCAAATATTTGTCTCCGCGATCAGATCGTAGAAACTTTATTTTCTTGTGTTTTTCCACTTCACTCTGAAATTCTTTGAACTTTTCAAATGTTTCAGACTTATGTTTCATCAAGTAGATATACCCATATCTGCTCAAATCATCTGTGAAGTTCAGAAAATAACGATACTTGCCGTGAGCTTTAACACTCATCGGACCGCATACATCAGTATGTATTATTTCCAATAAGTCAGTTGCTCGCTCCGGAGAACGGAGTCTTAGTCATCTTGCCCATGAGGCATGGTTCGCAAGCATCAAGTGTTCGCAAGCATCAAGTGATTCCAAAATCCCATCAGCATGGAGTTTCTTCATGCGCTTTACACCAATATGACCTAAACGGCAGTGCTACAAATAAGTTGCACTATCATTATTAACTTTGCATCTTTTGGTTTCAAATTTATGATTATGTGTATCACTACGATCGAGATCCAACGAACTATTTTCATTGGGTGTGTAACCATATAAGGTTTTATTCATGTAAACAGAACAACAATTTATTCTCTTACTTAAATGAATAACCGTATTACAATAAACATGATCAAATCATATTCATGCTCAACGCAAACACCAAATAACACTTATTCAGGTTCAACACTAATCCCGAAAGTATAGGGAGTGTGCGATGATGATCATATCAATCTTGGAACCACTTCCAACACACATCGTCACTTCACCCTTAACTAGTCTCTGTTTATTCTGCAACTCCCGTTTCGAGTTACTAATCTTAGCAACTAAACTAGTATCAAATACTGAGGGGTTGCTATAAACACTAGTAAAGTACACATCAATAACATGTATATCAAATATACTTATGTTCACTTTGCCATCCTTCTTATCCGCCAATCACTTGGGGTAGTTCCGCTTCCAGTGACCAGTCCCTTTGCAGTAGAAGCACTTAGTCTCAGGCTTAGGACCAGACTTGGGCTTCTTTACTTGAGCAGCAACTTGCTTGCTGTTCTTCTTGAAGTTCCCCTTCTTCCCTCTGCCCTTTTCTTGAAACTAGTGGTCTTGTCTACCATCAACACTTGATGTTTTTCTCGATTTCTACCTTCATCAATTTCCGCATTACGAAGAGCTTGGGAATCGTTTCCGTTATCCCTTGCATATCATAGTTCATCACGAAGTTCTACTAACTTGGTGATGGTGACTAGAGAATTCTGTCAATCACTATCTTATGTGGAAGATTAACTCCCACTTGATTCAAGCGATTGTAGTACTCAGACAATCTGGGCACATGCTCACTAGTTGAGCGATTCTCCTCCATCTTTTAGCTATAGAACTTGTTGGAGACTTCATATCTCTCAACTCGGGTATTTGCTTGAAATATTAACTTCAAGTCCTGGAACATCTCATATGCTCCATGACGTTCAAAACGTCTTTGAAGTCCCGATTCTAAGCCATTAAGCATGGTGCACTAAACTATCAAGTAGTCATCATATTGAGCTAGCCAAACGTTCATAACGTCTGCATCTGCTCCTGCAATAGGTCCGTCACCTAGCGGCGCATCAAGGACATAATTCTTCTGTGCAGCAATGAGGATAAACCTCAGATCATGGATCCAATCCGCATCATTGCTACTAACATCTTTCAACACAATTTTCTCTAGGAACATATCAAAATAAACACAGGGAAGCAACAACGCAAGCTATTGATCTACAACATAATTTGCAAAATACTACTAGGACTAAGTTCATGATAAATTTAAGTTCAATTAATCGTATTACTTAAGAACTCCCACTTAGATAGACATCCCTCTAATCCTCTAAGAGATCACGTGATCCAAATCAACTAAACCATGTCCGATCATCACGTGAGATGGAGTAGTTTCAATGGTGAACATCACTATGTTGATCATATCTACTATATGATTCACACTCGACCTTTCGGTCTCCGTGTTCCGAGGCCATATCTGTATATGCTTGGCTCGTCAAGTATAACCTGAGTATTCCGCGTGTGCAACTGTTTTGCACCCGTTGTATTTGAACGTAGAGCCTATCACACCCGATCATCACGTGGTGTCTCAGCACAAAGAACTTTCGCAACGGTGCATACTCAGGGAGAACACTTCTTGATAATTAGTGAGAGATCATCTTAAAATGCTACCGTCAATCAAAGCAAGATAAGATGCATAAAAGATAAACATCACATGCAATCAATATAAGTGATATGATATGGCCATCATCATCTTGTGCTTGTGATCTCCATCTTCGAAGCACCGTCATGATCACCATCGTCACCGGCGCGACACCTTGATATCCATCGTAGCATCGTTGTCGTCTCGCCAATATTATGCTTCCACGACTATTGCTACCGCTTAGTGATAAAGTAAAGCATTACAGCGCGATTGCATTGCATACAATAAAGCGACAACCATATGGCTCCTGCCAGTTGCCGATAACTCGGTTACAAAACATGATCATCTCATACAATAAAATTTAGCATCATGTCTTGACCATATCACATCACAACATGCCTTGCAAAAACAAGTTAGACCTGCAAAAACTAGTTAGACGTCCTCTACTTTGTTGTTGCAAGTTTTACGTGGCTGCTACGGGCTTAAGCAAGAACCAATCTCACCTACGCATCAAAACCACAACGATAGTTTGTCAAATAGACTCCGTTTTAACCTTCGCAAGGACCGGGCGTAGCCACACTTGGTTCAACTAAAGTTGGAGAGACAGTCGTCCGCAAGCCACCTGTGTGCAAAGCACGTCGGGAGAACCGGTCTTGCGTAAGCGTACGCGTAATGTTGGTCCGGGTCGTCTCGTCCAACAATACCGCCGAACCAAAGTATGACATGATGGGAGGCAGCATGACTTATATCGCCCACAACTCACTTGTGTTCTACTCGTGCATATAACATCAAACCATAAAACCTGGCTCTGATACCACTGTTGGGGAACGTAGTAATTTCAAAATTTTCCTAGGCACACTCAAGATCATGGTTATGCATAGCAACGAGAGGGGAGAGTGTGATCTACGTACCATTGTAGATCAACAATGGAAGCGTTAACTTGGTTGATGTAGTCGTACGTCTCCACGGCCCGACCGATCAAGCACCGAAACCACGGCACCTCCGAGTTCTAGCACACGTTCAGCTCGATGACGATCCCCGGACTCCGATCCAGCAAAGTGTCGGGGAAGAGTTCCGTCAGCACGACGGCGTGGTGACGATCTTGATGTACTACCGTCGCAGGGCTTCGCCTAAGCACCGCTACAATATTATCGAGGACTATGGTGGAAGGGGGCACCGCACACGGCTAAGAATATGATCACGTGGATCAACTTGTGTGTCTAGAGGTTCCCCCTGCCCCCGTATATAAAGGAGCAAGGGGAGGAGGCCGGCCGGCCCTATAGGCGCGCCAAGGAGGAGTCTCCTCCTAGTAGGAGTAGGACTCCTACTAGGAGGGGGAAGGAAGTGGGGAGGGAGAGGGAAAGGGGGGCGCCGCCCCCCTCTCCTAGTCCAATTCGGACCAGGGGGGAGGAGGCGCGCGGCCCACCTTTGGCTGCCCCTCTCTCTCTCACCACTAAGGCCTATATGGCCCATTACTTCTCCCGGAGGGTTCTGGTAACCCTCCGGCTCTCTGGTTTTCTCCGAAATCACCCGGAACACTTCCGGTGTCCGAATATAGCGTCCAATATATCAATCTTTATGTCTCGACCATTTCGAGACCTCGTCATGTCCGTGATCACATCCGGGACTCCGCACAAACTTCGGTACATCAAAATATATAAACTCATCACGAAACTGTCATCGTAACGTTAAGCGTGCGGACCCTACGGGATCGAGAACAATGTAGACATGACCGAGACATGTCTCCGGTCAATAACCAATAGTGGAACCTGGATGCTCATATTGGCTCGCACATATTCTACGAAGATCTTTATCGGTCAGACCGCATAACAACATACTTTGTTCCCTAAGTCATCGGTATGTTACTTGCCCGAGATTCGATCGTCGGTATCTCAATACCTAGTTCAATCTCGTTACCGGCAAGTCTCTTTACTCGTTCGTAATACATCATCTCAACTAACTCATTAGTTGCAATGCTTGCAAGGCTTATGTGATGTGCATTACCGAGAGGGCCCAGAGATACCTCTCCGACAATCGGAGTGACAAATCCTAATCTCGAAATACGCCAACCCAACATGTACCTTTGGAGACACCTGTAGAGCTCCTTTATAATCACCCAGTTACGTTGTGACGTTTGGTAGCACACAAAGTGTTCCTAAAGTGTTCCTCCGGCAAACGGGAGTTGCATAATCTCATAGTCATAGGAACATGTATAAGTCATGAAGAAAGCAATAGCAACATACTAAACGATCGGGTGCTAAGCTAATGGAATGGGTCATGTCAATCACATCATTCTCCTAATGATGTGATCCCGTTAATCAAATAACAACTCTTTTGTTTATGGTTAGGAAACATAACCATCTTCGATTAACGAGCTAGTCAAGTAGAGACATACTAGTGACACTTTGTTTGTCTATGTATTCACACAAGTATTATGTTTCCGGTTAATACAATTCTAGCATGAATAATAAACATTTATCATGATATAAGGAAATAAATAATAACTTTATTATTGCCTCTAGGGCATATTTCCTTCACTACCAGCAGAAAGCCTGGCGCACGACGGCCCTCCGCGCGCCAAATCTGACCGGATCTGGTCGAAGACCGGCCCGCGCACATAAGTCCCAGCTCAACACCACCAAGCTCTCCATGGTGCCCCATCGGCGCCGCCGCAACCCCCCATCAGTCCCAAGCCACCGTCGGGAGCAGGCGCCGCCTCAACCACCCATCAGCCCCATGCCACCGACGGGAGCAGGCACGGCACCGCGCTGCTTTGGCCTAGATAGGGCTTGCACCCCCGCACGCCCTGCGCACTTAGCCGCCATGAGAGAGCGATGTGAGCCCCCGCCACCGTTGTCGGCCGCCCGGGCTTAACCAAGTGGCATCCTCCAGCTACAAGGGGAGGAAGAGAGGAGCGGTGAGTCCAGCGGCTAGAGTTGGTTGCCTCCTCCCGAGTCGGCCGCGCGGGGCGCGACGCGGGGGTTGTTCTCGCATGACGACAAAATACGGTCTAAGTGATGAGATGAGCGCTGGGTTGCAAACCCAAAAAATAAAAGAACAAAATAGGAATTGTAAAGAGAGATGTGGTGTTCTGCTGCTATGGCTAAGGAAATCACATATGTTGCTTCGTAGCTCGGTACAAGTGTAATTGTACTCTCATTAAATTAAATGGTTTGTGTACTTGGTGCATCTGAATACGAAAATTCTAGAGCTACGGGGTAATATGGGTGGTTTACGGGATTTCTTAACTAACTAAACCTCAACCCCTCCTGATTTTCAGGGGGTGTGGGCCCTCCACTCCTTATTCCTCCAATCAGTTTATCCCACCTAAGAGCAATTCTAGCAGACCCCACATCCGGCGCGAACCCGCATAATTCCGGCGATTATACAGGCTCGGCCCATTATTCTAGCTAGACCAGAGCCTGCATCGGTGTCCGGCCCGTAAACATTTTTGCCGCAGCCCGCAAACGCTATCCCGAACCAGTATAACTGCGAGCTTGCGAGGCAGATGCGGGTCGAAACCCTATCCCCCCGCAGCCGCGTTTGCCCCCAATTCCCCACCGCGCCGCTCGATTTGTCGCCGCCGGCGAGCCTGCGAAAGCCATGGACGACTCTGAGGATGAGGCGGAGCGCCGCCGCTGCGCCAGATCTGACGCCACCCGCAAGCGGGGGGCGCGTCGGTGGCTCAACCGCAGTACCCGGCCGCCGCCGGCCTTCGACCGCCGCGAGCTCGAGGACTTCGATCGCGAGCTCGCCCGTCACCGCCACGCCTCCTCCGGGAACTGGTCCGCGGGGAGCTCATCTGCGGGCGCATCAAGCTCGCGGCTCGTTCCGGTGAAGAGGGAGCCGGAGGAGGCCGTGCCCGAAGCGCCGCCGCACCAAGGCGTCATCGGGCCCGAGGACTACCTCCCCCCCGGGATGGAGGAGTTCCTCGAGCGCGTCGTCCTCGAGCTGTCGGCGAGGGAGAAGGAGGAGATTGAAGAGTGCATCCGGCGCGAGCTCGAATACGAGCGGCTCTTCTTCCAGACGGGCGTCACGACATCGCAGGCGCACGCATAGAAGGAGGCTGACCTGCGCGTGATGAAGGCGGAGCAGGCGAAGCTCTACGTCGACCTCGACTCCGACTGAGGGCCGCTGGTGGGCAGCTACCACAGGAGCTCCGGTGAGCTCAATTTTGTTGTAATGGTACGGTAGCGTAGGCCCTGTCTAGCATCTCTGACCTTTAATATGTATGTATGTGTTGTGTACGAACTTATGCGAAGAAGAACCATCTATGCGAGTGAGCTCCGGCGAGCTGCTGCTTAAATTTCTCGCGCGAAACAACTTTTTTTTTAATATTACGGGTTTGTTTGCAGTTTCTGTTCTGCCGCCGCATTTTTCAGTCTTTATAAACGCCCCCGTGCAAACTGTAAACACAGTTTATAGTTCGGCAAAATGTGGGGTCTGCTAGAGTTGCCCTAAGCACCTTGGTAAAGTCATTAAAAGCTTTGTATCATTGCTCATCTGAATACAACCAACCACCCAAGTGTGAGCGTACAAGTGAGGAGCTTCAGCTGTCACCGTGCCATCCCCTTCCCTTCCTTCCTTCCCCGTCCCTTCTCACTCCCCTGCCTCTCACTCACCCACTCGCGCCCGCGCACACAGAACTAGCCAAGGAAGCGAAGAGGAATTGCCATTTCGGGAAAGGAGAGGAGAATCAGATCGGGCAGATGGCCGCCGGCGACGTCGCCACCGTCTTCCTGGAGATGAGCCTCGGCACCCGCCTCGCCGTCTCATTCCCCGCCGCATCCACCACCGTCGCCGACCTCAAGCGTGCGTATTTTCTTGCTTCTGTACCTTCCTTTTTGAACTGTTCTTGCTTGTCCACGGCCGGCTGGCTGGCTTTGCGATGGTTCAATCCTCTCGCCTCTAGAACAAATCTTGGCTACTTCTCTTGATTGCAAATCAAATCAGATCAATTCGTTTCGGCCTGAGCTGACAAAACCCCAATCTTGAGTTAATTTCCTTTTTTGGCTTGTACCAGGCAGAGTGAGTCATGAGCACGCCGCATGTTTCCCCAACTATGGCCAGATCGCCGTCCAATCCGTCAAGGTACTGTCCAATCCATCACGGAATTTGGCTGATCCGTCGATTTTAATTAACATGCCCGCTGATCCATGTCAAATGCTGATGCCTTGAGCAGGTCGACCAGGGAGGCTCGTGGTTCCACCTCGCCGACTCCATGGCCGTCCGGGATGCGTTCCAGTTCCACGGGGCCAACGAAACCTGGCACCTCCAAGTAGATGCTCTGCCTCACGCTCAGCATCTCGACCAAGGATTGGCCACCGAGGGACACTCCAAGGATTCCTCTGCTGCTCACTCTGAACCAAGCTGTGAGATGCTGGCTGACCAGGTTAAAGTTGAAGTTGGAGCGGACTCTGAACCAAGCTGTGAAATGCTGACTGATCAGCTTAAAGTTGAAGTTGGAGCGGAGGAGCCATTGGTAGCCAAGGGCAAAGGAAGCAGCAACGGGGATGATCCAAAGGGATCGAAGGAAGCAGAGGCCACATCAACAGAACAGGGGGCATGTGAGAGGAAAAGGCTGCGGCCAAGGACCAGAGTTGGCAAAACACCGGTCACTAAGCGGGCGAACAGCAGCGGCAGTTCGGAGTCGGAGGAGATGGACATCAACACCGTCGGCGTCTACGCGCCGCCGTCGCAGTTCGTCGTCATGCTCAAGGAATGCCACTTTGTCACCAAGAACGGGCAGTACCTGGTGAGAGAGTCCCTCAGAGCATTACTAGTAGAGCCTTCAAACTCTCAAACCCTTAAAAATAACTGTTTTTTTTACAGTTTTCGTCGAAAAAAAGCCATAGACTAGAACCCCTTAACCCTCAAACCCTCAAATTTTTTTAAAGGTCCAACCTTTAAACCCTCTCCCAATCCTCAAAAGTAAGGGTTGGGGAGCAAAACCTATCCCAACCCTCATTTGGCAGTTATACTTGCGCGGGAGGGAAAAATCCTCCCAACTCCCGCGCGCACGCCCGCGACCGCCGCTGCTAGTCGCCCTCGTCGCCGGCGGCCGCCTTGTCGACCTCCGACGCGCAACGACAATGTCGTTCATGAGGAATATTCCGTTGTAAGGGTTGGGTTTGAGGGTTCTAATCTTTGCCCCTGTTTTTCAACCCGTAAAAGTGCATAAAAAGATCATTTTTGAATCCTTAAAATGCTAGTGAGGGTTTGAGGATTTGAGAGTTCTACTAGTAATGCTCTTACTCTGTTCGATCACACGTGCACTTTCGTCCTTGTAAGTTGTAACTAACTCCGTCGCCGCCGATCGACGCAGAACGTGCCGCGGGAGTTCAGCCTGGCGCATGGGTACGCGGAGAGGAAGAAGGTGCTGCTGCGGATGGGGGGCGAGTCGTGGACGGTGAACCTGAAGAACGTCCACAATGTGCGTCGCAAGGCCCGCACGTCGTTCCGGTACGGGTGGCACCAGTTCTGCGTCGACAACCACCTCCGCGTCGGCGAGACCTGCTTCTTCCGAGCGCTCGGCCAAGGCGGCGGCGACCGCCATGTGCTCAAGGTGGAGGTGCGCAGGCTAGATGGCAGCTACACCAGCTGATGTGTGTCCGTCTGTTGCATCAGCATAGCCGTCTCTAGCAGGGCTCTTATCTTAGAGTGCAATGCATTGCATTGTGGTAGACCAATATTAATATGCAGTTTGCTCCTTTATACTCTATGTTTCACTTGGATATGCTAGTTTTTATCAACGTCCTCATTATCTAATTAATTAGCTTTGGCTGACAATTTATTATGCTAGCTTCGTATGACAATATATTGTGCATTTGTGTTATATCTGTAGAATCTGAAAGTGTGATCTCAATTTCTGCCTCTTGATCATGCCTGTGTCTTTTTTTTTTCTATGAATCCAAATTGTTGTAGTTCACCCACAAAGAAGGTCTTTTTAGTGAAGGTCAATAGTTTTTTTTACCGTGGAAGGCCAATAGTTCACCACCATGGGAAATGTAAATGTTGTTTGTACACTTTGCATTTGTGAATGCTAGCAACAGGGTAAACTAGAAGTTTGACATCAACAGACAATGCCTTGCATAGGATTTGTTGTTGTGCGCAAAATTAGAAAGAATTCAACATATTACAATGATAAAAGGCGAAGTATCAGGTGAAAACCAGATTTCCTGATCCCAGCAGGTACATGCGATGTGACCGCCGCTGCTACACAACCATCCCTCCGCTCCTCCCAAACTTCACAAAAATTTGCACGGAGTTCACGCACAGGAGCATCTTGCACCACAAAAAAAAAATTGGAATTTTTGAATTTTACTGTTCAAGGGGTGCATCTGTGCTCGGGTTCCGGATTGAATTATCGCCGAGTGAATTGGTATGATGCAGCAAGGAAGGTCTTGATGGGCTCCATGACACCAACTTGTGAATCAACATCAGAATTGATCTAATGCAGATCCGCCTGTAGTCCAGATGCAAATTAATCATCCTTTTGAGGTCATTAGATGAGACAAATACAGCAGAACCGACTGGAAGAATGCCTGTTGACTGCTTTCAGTTCATATGGGAGGAAGTCCATTTCTTAACTCCTACCAACTGCTTTCCATTTCTTATATTCCAGAGGGAAAAAATAGAACTGGTGCAAGGAAGAAAGATGCACTTAAGCTCTTGGCCTTCCAAACATAAGCTTGTGATGCAGCAAAAGCAGATTTGCACTGAACACTGTCAAAGAGCATACAATTGCATTATCCAGAAGACACAGCGCCTGCAAGCTGCAGCAATAAATGAGTGGCATGCCTGCTATGAGATTGCTTACTTTGTGATGTGCAACTCTGACATAGCATGATCATGGTAGAAGTATATACCTTTGAAACAACTCAGTGATATGCGTTGCGTGGATATAAGTATGTGCTTAACCCAGTCATCAGTTCACATATTTTCCATCAATTTTGACCTTTAGCTTTCTTGTTGCTAGCCACCTGCATTGAGTAGCCAGAACCATGCTGCAACCGCCATGGCAGGTTATATTCAGTTCTTCCAGCGAAGGTGGCAGGCCCTTTACTGGCAGCCACAACATGCGGTGACAATTATCGATCTCCAGCTTCTTGAGGGAGGGAAGGCGGTGCAGCTCCGCAGGAAGATCTACGAGATACCTGCATTTCCAAAACTGGAGCTCTTCCAGGGACGTGATGAGCAGAAGCGCTCCCGCTTGCTCATCTGTTAGCCGTGTTGCTTCACTCTCGCAACTTCGAAGTTCTAAGCGTTGTAGGGATGTGAGCTGCTTGCAGAATGGCGTGGTAAGGACACAGGGGTCACTGGTCACAAGCTTTTCCAATTGAGGGCATAGCTCATAACCTTGCCCTGACACATGCTCTAGAAATGGTGGCAAATTGGGGGTGCTGAATAAACTCAAATGCTTAAGGAACTGGAAGCCCTCTAGTGCGGCGAGCGATGGACATCCCGAAATATACAACTCCTCCAGTGCCGTGCATGACTGTAGCTGTAGAGACTCCAAACTTCGATTGTATATTTGGAATTTTTTAAGGCAGGTGAGATTCCTTGGAAAGCATGGTTGCAGCATTGCTCGAGAATAACTGTTTATCACGAGATGTCCAAGTGATTGAGGGAGGAGACACCTTCCATTCACCTGGCCACCATTTCCATCAATATTCACCGAAGATGAGAGCAGCTCAGGGCAAGACCAAATTGTTAGCTTCTCGAGGGAGGTAAATCCAGATAAGCCTTCCTTGCTATGGCAAAATGTTAGATAAGGGGATACCCTAATTTCCATCTCCTTGAGAGAGGAGAGGACATTTAACGGAATGTGCAAGAGTCCGTCTGGAGCTGAGCTTGTCAATGAGTCATTTGAATAGCCTGATGAAGAAGCTTGCATGGTTGAGATAAGATTTGGCTGACTGTTTTCTCCCTCTTCTATTGATAACTGTGTTATCTGTGGGCAGTCCCATAAATTGAACACCATTAGAGCCGTCGCATGTCGCAGCATCAAAGATAGCCACTTCCCTGTTATACCACAAGAATGAATTCTGAGATTTTCAAGAGATGGGAGGGCAGTACAATTTGCAACTACCACATCTTCTTGGGCACACTCTGGTATATCTAGAGAGAAAAGTTTTCCACAATCGCTTATTTCCAAACTCTTTAAGGAGACTAGCTGACGAAAACCTTCAAATGGAATAGACATCAGATTCCGGCAATATCTGATACACAAGTACTTAAGACCCCTTAGATTATGGAATGCTAATATTCTGTCATCCAGTGTCCACATCTCACAAAACCACCCAGCATGTAAAGAAATTGGGCCGTTGATTTTTAATGTTTCTCCGGATGATCCCTCCATCCTTGGCAGTGTTGAAACTCTGTTGATAAAGAATTCAGAACATGTGATTGAAGGTGGAAGAGGGTGCATTACTTCCAAGTGAGGACAATCGTAGATAATTAGCTTTCTAAGACCGGGCAACCATGATTTCTGCTTGCTTTCGAATTTAATGCCCCCATCAAGCAAATCAAACACCTTCAGTGCACTACACATCTTGATATTCAGTACTCTTAAACTAGAGTTCATATTCCACAGGGAACTGCAGGAACATTTCTCCAACTTTGGCATTTCAACTAAAACCAGCTCCTCCAATGAAGGAAACGTTGCTTCCATTACTTTCTGCATGTTGCACAACGTCAACTTCGTAAGAAACGGAAGCATTTCCAAAGATGGAAGTATTTGCCATTCTCCACAATCCTCTAGATGAAGCGTCTGCAAAGAGGTAACTGAAAAATTGCTGGCAAGCCAAGTTGGGGAAGTAGTACCATTGTACCCAAATATCCGCAGATGCTTTAAGCCTGGATGTGGTTCAAGACCCTCGAGCACCTCTCTTGCTTTGCCGCTGTGATCATTATACTTCCACGACAAGCGCAGCTTTTCTAAGTGTATTTTGTCCCTCAATTTTGCTCCATCAGCCTCATCTTTAGTGGTAACATTTTCAAGTCGTGAGACACCTAGTTGCAGAAGCTCGTTCATGGACTGAAGTTGTGTTATCTCAAAGCTGCTAGTATTTTGAACCCTAAAATCATGTAGCTCCAGAAGGGATGTCATTTTACCAATGCAAGGAATGGAAGAGGATAGTCCTTCTACAACAATATGACGCAGGCTCACAAGATTATGGATACCATTAGGTATCATTGGATCAATGTATGAGCCAGTGTCTAATACTTGAAGATGGTAGAACTTGCTCAAAACTTGAGGTAAAGCCACTCCTGGCGTAGGAGCCTTCAGATAGCGAAGATGGGTAGGATTTACTAAAGTGCACACGAAGGAACTAAAATCAGAAGCTGTTGCAGACATTTGCAGCAGACGCAAATTATGTGCCTTTTTGAATATATCTTGAAAGGATTGGAAGAAGAAAGAGTCATACTGCCCAATTAACACCAGTGTCCTCAATCTTCTTACTGATGTAACTGTATTTCTCAAATTTTCTTCAAACTTGTAGCTACGTGGTATCCTTCCATCCTGATTCTTGCAGTATGCAGAGTCGGTTACTATTGACAAATGTTGTACAGTTGGCAAAATTTCATTGCACCATAGATCATCTATAATTGCACACTCATTTCTTGAAACCACCCGTCCAAAATCATGCATAAGGCCACACATAGCATAGGAAGTTTGTCTGCCTTGAAATGGCTCTTCTCTTACAACTCGATTATGGACTCTCATGACAAAAATTTCATCTCGCAAACGCGTGCTCTCATCTTTGCATTCAACTTGCTGCAAGAAGCCTAGATTCACCAAATCAGTCAGATAATCATGTCCTGTCTCCTCCAATTTCTTACCTGAGTGGTTACACTTCACAAATCCCTGTGAAATCCAAATGCGGACCAACTCATCACCAAGAAACTGATGGTTGTAGGGAAATATAGAAACGTATGAGCAACATTGTTGTAGATGGTAGGGTAGTTGATCATAGCTAAGCTTTAAAGCAGACATGATGCCCCTGCTTAGTTGCAAGGATTTCCAACATTCATTCTTCAAAATGGTACTCCAATGATCAACAGTAAGCTGCTTTCTTAATAGTTCTCCTGCAGATCCAGCTGCTAACGGGTTGCCCATTAACTTCTCTGCTATTTGATGCCCAATGATGCCTAGAGTTTGATGCTCTTCGCAGTTCTCATCACCAAATGCACATGATTTGAACAATAACCAAAAATCATCATTTGCCAAAGCACCTAAGTTGACCGGTTCGAGGGTACCTATCCTTTGTGCAACAGAGAAATCTCTAGTTGTGATAATAATCACATTGCCCTTCACACGAGTTGATAGCATTGGAGACAACAGTTTGTTCCATAGGTAATCATCCAGAGTGTCCCAGACATCATCTAAAATGAGCAGAAACCTTTCCGACTGGAACTCCATATGTACCTTCAAGATCTCCTGAAGCTTCACAAAATCATTTATTCCTTCATGACTTTCTTGAGAAATGAAGTCTAACATCTCTCTTGTAAGCCTTACTTCATCAAAGTTGTTTGACACCCATAGCCATTTCCGTTCAAACTGCTCTTTTACTGTTGGATCATTATATACGAGTTGTGTGAGAGTTGTCTTGCCAACTCCTCCAATGCCTACAATAGGCAGTACAGACACACCTTCATGTTTATCAGATGTAATCATCTTTATGATGGTGCTCATCTCTGAATCTCTCCCATACACTTTTTGCTGATTAAGACTTGATGTTGTTGGGCACATATCATTTGAGCTTGTAATAGAGGCCGATCCATGCATCTTGAGAACACCACTCACATCCTCAAGGATGTCTTGTAACTGCTGAGTTATTTCCTGTATCCTATTGAAACAATCTGCCTTGTGCCAAAGGTTAATGTTAGCTGCGGTGGTTTGTGCCAACTCCTCATCTCTTCTCCTTTTTCTGCTGAACAAATCACCAATTACAACAGGTGCAGCATTTGCAGTAGCATCACAGATGCTGCAATAAAAAGAGACATTGTAGATTGGCTATTAGAAATGCAACATTTTCTCCAATTTCTATCCGAAATGCAATATTTTTTTAACTCAAAATGCTGTGGAAAAAAGTGAAATATTGTCCAGACAAACATCATGCTATAACATGTATTCTTGTATAATTTGGTATACAAATATGCCCGTATGCATTCTGTACAAAGAGAAATTTTGTGCACTCTGAACACATACACTCTCCAATCTTCATGGTTGAAGCTGAACTGATTTGATTTATTTATGAAGGACAAATATAGCCACATCTAGCATAAAATTTTCCAAGGTTACCTGTTACCTATCAGAGCACAATGTATACGTGCAAATATTTTCTTATTTTTATTTTTACAACTCTTTTATAGAGAAAATACATTTTGAATATCGGGTGGACATCCACCCCAATGATAAAATACTTTACAACTACTAGAATCACAATAGTGGGTTGATTATATAAGTTAAAAAAACATTGAAAATGAAAACAGGTGCGTGGATGGAAATATTTAGGATCTAGAGGAAAACATATGTTACTCTTTACAATATGTACCATGAAAAATATGGCGGCTGGTCGGTTGCTCTGGGGTTCTTACAACCCTCACTCTTGACATGGTTGTTCAAGATTGACGTCCCTCTGTCGCTTCCGCACTTAACTGCTTTTTGACAGTGTTTAAACTTTGCTTTCACAGGCTTTCCGTTGTTCTCCTCTGTGATATCAAAATCACACCATGCTTTGGACCATTTCTTGCCACCACTGGTACCAAGTATATTAGCATCACCTCCCCTCGATCTCTCATCTACTCGCTCTGCTTCACGCATTCTGCCAGGATCACCCCATGCAACTGCAGAAAAAAAAAAGGTGAATTAGCATGCATGCTTGACAACCCCCCCCCCCCCACACACACACACATAGACACACGTGCACAGACACAGGGCCTTTGAGCTGTGTTTAAGTACTGGGATCAGTTGTGTTAGTATAAACCTTGTTCTGGTCTTCTGATATACTCCCTCCGTCCGGAAATACTTGTCGGAGAAATGGATGTATCTAGACGTATTTTAGTTCTAGATGCATCAATTTCTATCCATTTATGCGACAAGTATTTCCGGACTGAGGGAGTACTATGTGTTGCGCAAGTGAACAAGTTGGTTTGTGACAGTTTTCATTTGTTGGAACTGTCATGAGTGTATTACATGGGTGTTGTGTTGGATTTGGTCCAGAACAATGTATGCCAGCTCAACAAGATTGTAGAGAGTTCTGTTAAGAGTCGGTTGTGTCCATGTATAAATAAACCAGCATTTGTTGCTGGAGAAGTATAACGGAAATTTGGCATTCGTTGCCTGAAAAACTACTGTGTACATAGGTTACTCTGTTTTCTCTCCTCTGCTGTCTCTTGTTCAGTTAACTCGGTGTGGAGGACAAACACAGATTCACTTCGTGTGTGCTCGTGTGTCCGCTGGACTGAAAGAGGGAGCAGGCCGGCGGCTAACAAGTTGACCCCAATTAAATTATGAAATCCTTCACTATGTTAGTACTAATCACTGTTCATCTGTACAAGATGACCCCATCAAACTTTTTCTGCCTTGGTTCCTGCACACACGCACCTCTTTCTAGTACTAGTTGTGTTGTGGGGTGGTCACCGGCATGGAAGAAGAATGTGAAGAAGATTAGGAGAACACATTTTCACGACTCGGGAAGAAAAATAAATCTTTGGTGACTGCGTCGTGCCACATTTCGGTAGGGAGAGCGACTAGAGATTTTATCACACGCCTCTCAAAAGTTTTGATTTTGATCATATCATAGCCCACTTTTCCAATGAAATTTTGACCAGGTACAAGTAGAATAATAAAATTTTTTTTGCTTGAAAAGTAGAACAATAATTTGACCAGGCTTTTCTGTGGTAATAATTAATAATATTGCCCATTTTCTCTTTGCCCATTTGTTATGTGCCTATTTGATGAGCAAGGCAGTTCGGCTGATCCAAACCCGAACTAAAGAAAGAAACACAGATGCGAACACTTAACGACACATTGTCCAGTGCTCTCTCGGTTCCTTTTTTCCACATGGTATTGACTAATGACTATTGAGTGCTATTTGGGCCTACTTGTTTCACTGCTATTGAGTGCATTAGTGAGCTGCCATTTTCTCTAGGGACAGAGTTATCCGGGGCCTATTTAGAGAAGACTGAAGGGTAGAAAAAAGAGCAGAACAGTTGCTGTCTTGCCCGGTGACATTTTTATCAAATTGACATGGTAAATGCGCATATGATCCAAGTGCAAACTAGTGCCAGGCATGTGATGAAATCCCTCTTCGTACCGCATATGATGGATCTACAGGGGTTACGCGTACCTTCTTGGACCTGCTGTTGGAGCCTGCAGTAGTCGAGGTCGTCGACCACATCGTCGGCTTCGTAGAGTAGGTCCATGAGGCGAGCGAGAGACCGGGCCAGCGGCTCGTTCACGGCCGCCCGCCCCCTCATGGCGCTGACCGCCGCATCGACCCTCTCGACCTCGCACCGGAGCCTCTCGATGTCGTCAGCAAGCCCGGCTTGGCGGATCCACGCATCCAGCTTGTCGATTCGGAGTGTTCCGAGGATGGCCTGCACCAGCCACCCAATCGCGGCCTCCATCAGATCCGGCAGAAGCGGTTGTTCGCCGGAGGATGGTCAGTGGAGGAAAGTGCAGGGATGGGGAAGAAGAGCAGAGCACTCGGGCCGAGGAGAGCAATATACAATGCAGCGGCGACTTCCCTTTTTTTCAGTGAGATGAACTTCAGCGCGAAGTTCTTTTTTCCTTTGATTGAAATTCGGACAAAACAAATGAGGAGGTACAGGATTTACGGCGCACAAGTGCGGGGCACGCGCTTTTATGGGCCGTTGATCTGCGCCAAGATTCGTACATATGTTTATGTATATGGTCTTTTTATGTTGTATAAGACTTTGTATATGTCTGTAATGTTATGTAGTATATCTAATCGTATATTGGTTTATTTGTGGGGCCAGATAACTATATGTATACAAGTCCGAAGAAAAGCGATTCATTCGCAGCACAGGTCGTGAGATCGAGGTGCCCTTAGCTCCATCTCCACGTCCAGAGACCAGGGAGCTTCTCCGATGTGAGGCAACGTCGACCACGAAAGACCCAGATGGGAAGAAGAGAGGTGCCGCCGCTTGAGAGATGTGGAGCACCTGGAGGGAAGGCAAGGAGGGCGCCGCCTCAATCGGCGAGAGGAGGGGTGGGCAGAAGGAGAGACCGATAGAGGAACGGGCATAATTTTTTTTCAGATAACACAAGATGCACGCGGAAGGAATGAAAATATTTATATCATATTCCTATATCTCATCATGATATAGTGTATGATTAACTTTGAATATCGGTTGTTGGATGGAGCCGATCCAATGGTTGAAAGGTGGCAAATACGAGTAGTCTTGACCGTTGGATATTCTCTCCACCATATTGGATTCTGCCACATGTTACTAATCCGGAAGATTCCACACTTGTGCTTAGCAAATCTGAAAACGAAGACACTTCTTTGTTCTAAATTCTTCCATACTTCAATTCTTCATTCATTCATGATTATTCTATCATTTGCATTGTACATTATGCAGATAACACATACACTTCTCATTTGTTCTAGACTCTTCCATACTTCAGTTCTTCCAACTTTTTTTCCTTCCAAAAGAATTGACACTTATGTTTACTTTAATTTTTTTTGGTTCAAAGCTAATGCAACATCTTCCCAAGGTCCAATTTTCTTTGTGAATGAAGTACCCAACTGTTCTTATATGAAAACCAAAGAGATAAAAACCGAGGCAGACCACGTGTCACCCTCAGATTAATCAAGGACACCCCAAAAGCCGGTGGTAATTCAAAACCTTCACGGTTTAGTTTTTGATGTATGCCATCTTTCTTAACGTTGTCACCCTGTTGTTTTGTGCATTTTTCTTTGTATTTACAAGGACAGACTTCATATGTGTATGTGACTGAAACTGGTCTTATTTTACTTTTACCTCCTCTGCCTGGGCCAAAGCTGTGTGTTGAGTGTTGACATGATTGCCATGTTCACGACAGCGGGTTCAGGGTGCTCATTAACAAGATCGTCCTCTCCCATGCCAACCAACTCCTATTTGTTTCAAGGTCTTGCTTAATGGCTTCAATCTATACTACTTCATGTTTGTATTTTGCCACTGTAGTGGAGCTACATGCTCAGGGTGGTGCAGTCTCTGATGTGCTTCCTCCGTTTCATAATATAAGAGCGTTTTTTTACACTAGAAATCGTGTACGCAAGTTGGCACAACGCTTTCAATCAGTCTCGTTCATCTAGTCTACCCGGTCAAATCAGCGATCATGCCCCCCTTATTCTAGCGGAGGAATAGCTTCAACACATTCATTCCCCTGCTAATCCACCTTCAAGCCTTGTTCCTTCTTTCACTTCATCTATCGTAAAATTCTATATGACTCAAATAGAAGTAGATCGTAAAATTCTATATGCCACAAATAGAAGTAGAAAGAAATATTAGTAGTCATTGAGATTGAATCCAGAGGAAATTGCAATCCAATTACAGTGAGAGCGAATTGGGAGTAATTTCTATCTCCTAGCATGGTTTCTGTGGCCTTCAAATGTGGTACTGACTCCTTCGGGTTGGCTGGCTTGAAGATTAGATTTTTAAGTACTCAATATATGTACTCCAAGTGATGTCTGTTAAGTACTTAGGCCAATGGCTTACATTGAAGAGAAGAGGCTTGGTGGTCCTAATCATGTATGTGCTTCTTCTTTTCTCAAGCATAGAGTGATCTAGGACTAGCGATTGCATTCATGCCTCCAAGGAGCCGACACGATGCGCGCCTCCTGCTGCAATATTTATCTTAAGCCGCATATATGTTCAACATGCACCCTTTTCAAATACATTTGCTTGTCCTAGTATTCGCAGGGCAGAAGCTACTTTTACAGCTCCTAGGATCAGGCAGTATTTTAATTATCCAACGTAGGAGGATTCTTTTTCTTTGTGCACCCCATGTTGAAAAAAATTTCAAAATGTTTATTGAGCTCTCAAAACTTTTACTCATTTTCGAATATGCCAAAGAGAACAAAAATCATTACACGCAACTATTCGGTTATGAGATTGATAAGCTCATGTTTAGCTACCTCAGGATACAAATACACCATCGAAAACTTATTAATCTCCACTCCTAATGTCTCACTTGAAAGCCTCCCTTCCATGGTTATTTTTGTCTTGTTTCATTTCTTCTGGGTTTTTTTTGTCTCACCTTCCACCACCACCCCTTCACACTGGTTTTTTCATCCTACAATAAAAACTATCCTATCCAGCCACGTTACAAACGGGTACGAACCGATAGCACTTTACCAAACAATGAAGTCCAATTTCGTGACAATCAATGCCAAATCCATACTTTCCTAACACATCGATCTCTGCCTTTCCTAACAACCAAATTTCTACTATTATATGGAAATTGGTGAAATCTCTACTATTACTAGCAATGTGCCTGTGCGTTGCAACTGATCCAAAGTAGAATAATACAATCACAAATTTGAAAGAAAATAGTCTAGTTTTGATATACATATTGAAGGAAATATGCCTATAGGCAATAATAAAGTTGTTATTTATATTTCCTTACATCGTGATAAATGTTTATTATTCATGCTAGAATTGTATTAACCGGAAACTTAGTACATGTGTGAATACATAGACAAACAGAGTATCCCTAGTATGCCTCTACTTGACTAGCTCGTTAATCAAAGATGGTTAAGTTTCCTGACCATAGACATGTGTTGTCATTTGATGAACGGGATCACATCATTAGAGAATGATGTGATGGACAAGACCCATCCATTAGCTTAGCATTATGATCGTTTAGTTTATTGCTATTGCTTTCTTCATGACTTATACATATTCCTCTGACTATGAGATTATGCAACTCTCGAATACCGGAGAACACCTTCTGTGCTATCAAACGTCACAATGTAACTGGGTGATTATAAAGATGCTCTACAGGTGTCTCCGATGGTGTTTGTTGAGTTGGCATAGATCAAGATTAGGATTTGTCACTCCATGTATCGGAGAGGTATCTCTGGGCCCTCTCGGTAATGCACATCACTATAAGCCTTCAAGCAATGTGACTAATGAGTTAGTTGTGGGATGATGCATTACGGAACGAGTAAAGAGACTTGCTGGTAACGAGATTGAACTAGGTATGAGGATACCGACGATCGAATCTCGGGCAAGTAACATACCGATGACAAAGGGAATGACATATGTTGTTATGTGGTTTGACCGATAAAAATCTTCGTAGAATATGTAGGAGCCAATATGAGCATTCAGGTTCCGCTATTTGTTATTGACCGGAGATGTGTCTCGGTCATGTCTACATAGTTCTCGAACCCGTAGGGTCCGTACGCTTAACGTTCGATGATGATTTGTATTATGAGTTATGTGATTTGATGACCGAAGTTTGTTTGGAGTCCCGGATGAGATCAAGGACATGACGAGGAGTCTCAAAATGGTCGAGAGGTAAAGATTCATATATTGGAAGGTTATATTCGGAACTCGAAATGGTTCTGAGTGATTCGGATATTTTACCGGAGTACCGAGGGGATACTGGAACCCCCGGGGGAAGTATTAGGCCTATTGGGCCATATTGGAGGAGAGGAGAAAGGCCACGTGAGGAGGGGCGCCCCCCCTTTCCCAAACCAAATTGGACTAGGGGAGGGGGGCGGGCCCCCTCTTTCCTTCTCCCTCACTCTCCCTTCCCCTTTTCCCTCTCCGGTGGAAGGAAGAAGGGGGGCGAATCCTACTTAGACTAGGAGTCCAAGTAGGACTCCCCCCTATGGTGTGCCCCCCTTGGCCAGCCACCTCCTCCTCCCCCCTTTATATACGGAGGGGGGCACCCCAAAGGCACATTAAACAATCTCTTAGCCGTGTGCGGTGCCCCCCTCCACAGTTCAACACCTCGGTCATATCGTCGTAGTGCTTAGGTGAAGCCCTGTGCCGGTTGAGGTTGAGGGAGTCCTGGATTAGGGGGTCCTCGGGCATCTGGACTATGGTACGTGGGCCGGACTGATGGGCTATAAAGATATAAGACCGAAGACTATCTCCCATGTCCGGACAGGACTCTCCTTGGAGTGGAAGGCAAGCTTGGCGTCCTGATATGAAGATTCCTTTCTCTGTAACCGACTTTGTACAACCCTAGTCCCCTCCGGTGTCTATATAAACCGGAGGGCTTAGTCCGTAGAGGCAAGAATCATAATCATAGTCATACAAGCTAGACTTCTAGGGTTTTAGCCATTACGATCTCGAGGTAGATCAACTCTTGTAATACTCATATTCATCAAGATCAGTCAAGCAGGAAGTAGGGTATTACCTCCATAGAGAGGGTCCGAACCTGGGTAAACATCGTATCCCCCGTCTCCTGTTACCATCGACCTTAGACGCACAATTCAGGACCCCCTACCCGAGATCCGCCGGTTTTGACACCGACACCGGTAACTTCATCATCACCGTCACCACGCCATCGAGCTGACGGAACTCTCCCTCGTCCTCAACTGGATCAAGAGATCAAGGGACATCATCGTGTTGAACGTGTGCTGAACGCGGAGGTGTCGTACGTTCGGTACTTGGATCGCTTGGATCGTGAAGACATTCGACTACATCAATCGCGTTACTAGATGCTTCTGCTTTCAGTCTACGAGGGTACGTGGACACACTCTCCCCTCTCGTCACTATGCATCTCCTAGTTAGATCTTGCATGATCATAGGGATTTTTTTTGAATTACTACGTTCCCCAACACATATATCACTAAAAAAATCTTATGTTTCACTCAAAATATATTTCTTGGGTTGTTTTGATAAGGTAAGGGAGGAATGTGGTTGGTTTCAAGATACTAAGAGGTATTCTGTAAATTTGAGCAGAGAAGTGGGATATTATTGCAAAAAGGCCACAACTTATATCACACTCGTTAGATGCAGATCTACTGGTCAGAAATGACGGATAGCAGACACACCATCATCACCAACTGAGTCTTTTATAGGAGTAGAGAAATTGGAGCAGAGAAGTGGGATATTGTTGCAAAAGGCCACAACTTACATCATAGTCGTTAGATGCAGATCTAATGGTCATAAATGACGGATGGCAGACACACCATCATCACCAACCGAGTCTTTTATAGGAGTAGAGAAATGGAAATTGATGAATGATGGTTCATCATTCAACTCTCCATAATGGTACGTCATGGCCTGCCCACACTTGCCAAAACAATTAATAACATTTACCAAATCTCTACTGGAAGTCGTTCGTTTGTTCAACCCCCTCCCACCAAACACCATCAGTATCCATAATGCAGCAGATAGGCGCCCTCATTCCTCTTGCCACCCACCAGTTCCCTTAATGTCAATTTTGGGTATACATTGATGGTGGTGTTAGATCGAATAGCTGCCATTGTGTGATGCCCTTTGGCCAAGCATATCTCCAGCAGCATCCTCTACCCCCTGCAAAGTTTTACTACTACGAACACAAACCATGGTTTCAGTATAAGGTTCTCTAAGACCATCACTTCTCTGTTATTTTATCGTAGCAAAAATACTATATTAATGTGTTTGCTAATAGTTGCTATGCCAGGAAGGACAAATATGTCGAAGTTGAGGTGAACGTTCATGATAGGAACTTGACTGAGATATGGTGTTGTTCAGAATGTTGGCTATAGTAGTTACATTCAAAATTGTTAGCCATGTCCATTTTCAAGTACTGTGGCTCCTCCAAAGTCAAATTATTTATATATGACCTTGATGTTGTAACAAGTCATGCAATGCAATCTGGAAGCCTTGGAATCATTGTAGACGCGATAACATCCAAAGGTAATGCACTTGCTCTTTCAGAAGCACAACTAAACTACATTGCACCTTTAAGGCTACATTTTGCTAACCACAACACAACACAGAAAACATAGGACCACTCATGTTGAAACTGAAATGAAATTCCTCAAGGATTTAATATATAGAAGATACAAAAATCAAGTTTATCAATTCAGATAAACATGTTGTTCATGCGATATATATATATATAGTTAGTTAGTTAGTTAGTTAGAAAAGAGATTTGTATTTGCATGTTTATTTTATTAAATTGCACCCCTTTGATACTTTGATAGCTTTGTATCAGTGAGTTTAGTTAGGTCCTTGTTTTAGTTTACTTTATACTATTCATATTTGCATACGTACTATTCATGGATTATTCTCGGTTATATTACAATTTGGCAAGTAGATTTTGTGTGACCATTTTAAGCACAGGAGGGTCATTCATGGGAATAAGCTGGATTTGTTTCGAGATATATTTCAGGTCGCGGAATGCAAAGGTGGTGTGGAACCAGTAGGACCTCTTGGTAAACTCAAAAAAGAAAAAGGAGCTCTTGTTATTTTGGAGCTAATAAGCTCCTTGATTTCTTCTAAAACAATAGGGTATTTGAACAATGTTTCCAAGAGAAATAAACATATAATTTTTGCTTCAAAGAAGCAATAATGATTTTTTTTCAACTATCATTTTGTATCCTCAAGTTGCCGCAAGAGAGGGCAAATCTATTCAACTATCATGCAGAACCACCTCTACCCATCAAGTTAATTAAGGACCTCCAGATCCATTAATTGCTTCTTTGTCCTTATTTTTACGAATATATACTTACTATTGCACAAAATAAAAAGTGGATCAAAGAGGCTTAGGATTCTTTTTTGTGGCTTGGTGAATAATACAAATGCATGGTGATGAAGATGACTTAGATTTTATTTTCTTATCAAAAATTTGTTTTGTCCTAATACAGTACTATTTCAGAAAGCACCACAACTTCTGCCTTGCACGAAAAACAAGGTTTTTGGTGAACAGTAATCAATTAAACACCCAAAACTTGTTCGCCAACTTCATTTTTGAGGTTTTTGTTATCCTGTATGTCCTTGCTTATGTCATCTCTTTGATGTTTGTCTCTTTCCAAATGAGAAACAAGGGCGTTGTGCATTTTCCTTTGCCATTAGTGGATTTCACACAACAATAATCTCTACTATTAAAGGGCAGTCTGTATGTTGTCATTAGTGCGTTGATCCACTAGCAGGAGCCGAGTCACCGTCACCACCTTAGGTATTGCGGTCTGAATGACGAGTTGCGCAGGTCGGCGCCCTCCTAGGAAGCCATTTGTTCCTTCGCTTCCCTTCCGGATTGATACCCAACAGCCATGTTCAATTAAACTCCATGTTGTTGGCGCTTCTAATTGGAATATATTAATTACATGCTCAAGTCAGTGTTTTTTTACTGATCAATTATTCTCAGTGTTCTTTTATTGACCAATTATGATACGTCTCCATCGTATCTATAATTTTTGATTGTTCCATGCCAATATTATTCAACTTTCATATACTTTTTGGCAATTTTTTATACTATTTTTGGGACTAACATATTGATCCAGTGCCCAGTGCCAGTTCCTGTTTGTTGCATGTTTTTTGTTTCGCAGAAAACCCATACCAAACGGAATAAAAACTGACGGAGATTTATTTTGGAATATTTATGAATTTTGGAAAGTGGAATCATCGCGAGACGGTGCCCGAGGGGGGCACGAGGTAGGGGGGCGCGCCCCAAGGTGTCAGGCGCGCCCCTGACCCTCATGGCCACCCCGTAAGGCGGTTGGAGCCCTTCTTTCGCTGCAAGAAAGATAATATCCGGATAGAGATCGTGTTAAAATTTCAGCCCAATCGGAGTTACGGATCTCCGGGAATATAAGTAACGGTGAAAGGGAAGAATCTGAGAACGCAGAACCAGAGAGAGACAGAGAGACTGATCCAATCTCGGAGGGGCTCTCGCCCCTCCCGTGCCATGGAGGCCATGGACCAGAGGGGAAACCCTTCTCCCATCTAGGGAGGAGGTCAAGGAAGAAGAAGAAGGAGGGGGCTCTCTCGCCCTCGCTTCTGGTGGCACCGGAGTGCCACCGGGGGCCATCATCATCACCGCGATCTACACCAACACCTCCGCCATCTTCACCAACATCTCCATCACCTTCCCCCTCTATCTACAGCGGTCCACTCTCCCGCAACCCGCTGTACCCTCTACTTGAACATGGTGCTTTATGCTTCATATTATTATCCAATGATGTGTTGCCATCCTATGATGTCTGAGTAGATTTTCGTTGTCCTATCGGTGGTTGATGAATTGCTATGATTGATTTAATTTGATTGTGGTTATGTTGCTGTCCTTTGGTGCCATCATATGATTGCGCGCGTGGATCACACCCTAGGGTTAGTTGTATGTTGATAGGACTATGTATTTGAGGGCAAGAGTGACAGAAGCTTCAACCTAGCATAGAAAATGATACATACGGGATTGAAGGGGGACCAATATATCTTAATGCTATGGTTGATTTTTACCTTAATGAACGTTAGTAGTTGTGGATGCTTGCTAATAGTTCCAATCATAAGTGCATAGAATTCCAAGTCAGGGATGACATGCTAGCAGTGGCCTCTCCCACATAATACTTGCTATCGGTCTAGTAAGGTAGTCAATTGCTTAAGGGACAATTTTGCCACTCCTACCACCATTTTTCCACACCCGCTATATTTAATTTAGTTGCTTCTTTACCTTAACAGCCCCTAGCTTTTTATTTGCGTGCTCTTTATTATCTTGCAAACCTATCCAACAACACCTACAAAGTACTTCTAGTTTCATACTTGTTCTAGGTAAAGCGAACGTCAAGCGTGCGTAGAGTTGTATCGGTGGTCGATAGAACTTGAGGGAATATTTGTTCTACCTTTAGCTCCTCGTTGGGTTCGACACTCTTACTTATCGAAAACTGTTGCGATCCCCTATACTTGTGGGTTATCAAGACCTTTTTCTGGCGCCGTTGCCGGGGAGCAATAGTGTGGGGTGAATATTCTCGTGTGTGCTTGTTTGCTTTATCACTAAGTAATTTTTATTTGCTGTTCTTAGTTGTTTTCTATCTTTAGTTATGGGTAGGAAACGCAAAATACAAAAAAATAGTTGTACCTACTGAACTAATGGTTGAAGAACCAATAAAAATCTATCACACTGCTGAAGCTTATTACTTGGATCATCTTCGATCCCTATGTGCTCGTGCTAAAACCCCAACTAGCTTAGTTGAGGGCAAATCTTTACATGAGCATGCTTGTTATGTGCGACACTGTATATCTGAAAAAGGGAAACTATTATGGAGTCAAATTCAACGTTTGCAATGCTATGCTTGGAATTTATGTGAAATATATGATTTTACTTGTTGTTCTGAAAACCCTAAGAAACACCTTCCCGATCAATGTGAGTTTAGTAATAATGGAATTGTATCTTCGTATGCTAAGGGTGTTTATAATTACTATGATGGTCAACAAATTGAAGAATTTGTTGCTTTTAAGGGTGCTTCTGAAATTGCTTCTTTGATTAAAAATATGATGATACTCTTCACAAATCTGTAAATTTTGCCATACTTGAATATTGTTATGAGAATTATGCTTGTAATGCTTATGTTAAACTATATATTGAGGACTACTCCGCTGTCCAAGAAGAGATTAATATTTTGCAGGATTCTATGGAAGAAGAAATCGATGAAACTGTGAGCTCATTGGATGAAAAAGATGAGCAGGAGAGCGAAGAACAAAAGGAGGAAGAGCGGATTGATCACCCGTGCCCACCTTCTAATGAGAGTAACTCTTCAACTCATACATTGTTTAATTCCCCTTCGTGCTTACCGAAGGATGATTGCTATGATGACTGTTATGATCCCTATTATTCTTTTGAAATATCCCTTTTTGATGATGCTTGCTATGCTTGTGGCCAAGATGCCAATATGAATTATGCTTATGGAGATGAACTTGCTATAGTTACTTATGTTAAACATGAAATTGTTGCTATTGCATCCACGCATGATAGTCCTATTATCGTTTTGAATTCTCCCGATTATACTATATCGAAGAAGTTTGCACTTATTAAGAATTATATTGATGGGTTGCCTTTTACCGTTGCACATGATGATTTTGATAGATATAATATGCATGTGCTTGCTTCTCCTACTTGCAATTATTATGAGAGAGGAACTATATCTCCACCCCTCTATGTTTCCAACATGATAAAATTGCAAGAAACTGTTTATACTATGCATTGGCCTTTACTAGGTGTGCATGAATTGTTCTTTTATGACATGCCGATGCATAGGAAGAGAGTTAGACTTCGTCATTGCTTGATATATGTTGCTTTGTGCTCACTACTAAATTACAATTCATTGTTAATTAAAATTGACTTTGATATACCTTGGGATCCGGGTAGATTCACTACTTGAGCACTATATGCCTAGCTTAATGGGTTTAAAGAAAGCGCTGCCAGGGAGACAACCTGGAAGTTTTAGAGAGTCATTTATTTCTGTTGAGTGCTTTCATATAGTTTAAAAACAACAAAAATAAAGAGGGGAACCCAAAACTTTTCAAAAAGGAAAGTGAAAGTGAGAAAGACAAGCACTGTTGAAGTGGGAGAGCTCCTTGAACTTTGTTCATGCTCACAACAACTTTGTGAATCTTGATTACAGAGACTTTTCAATAAAAATAATTATCCCCTGTACAATTCTATTGTATTATAAAAATAATGTGCCAAGGTTTGCCTTTAGGATGTTTACATTTGCTTGATGGTTTGTACGGTGCAGGACAGAAACTTTGGCTGTAGTGCGTGATTTAACATTTTTAGCTGGGACGTCAAATGGTTCTGATTCTTTTTGCACTATATTCCTATAAAATTGTTTATTTTTCCTACTTTTGGTAGAATTTTTCAAGTATCAGAAGTATGGTGAATGTTCAAATTATTACAGACTGTTCTGTTTTAGACAGATTCTGTTTTTGATGCATAGTTTGCTTATTTTGATGAAACTATCGATTCATATTAGTGGATTAAGCCATGAAAAAGTTATATTACAGTAGACACAATGCAAAAACAAAATATGAATTGGTTTGCAACAGTACTTAGAGTAGTGATTTGCTTTATTATACTAACGGATCTTACCGAGTTTTCTGTTGAAGTTTTGCGTGGATGAAGTGTTCGATGATTGAGAAGGTCTCGATGTGAGAAGAAGGAAGAGAGGCAAGAGCTCAAGCTTGGGGATGCCCGAGGCACCCCAAGTAAATATTCAAGGAGACTCAAGCGTATAAGCTTGGGGATGTTGGGAAGGCATCCCCTCTTTCTTCAACAAGTATCGGTATGTTTTCGGATTCGTTTCGTTCATGCGTGTAACATCCCAAATTTTCAATTTGGAATGTTATATATTAGACCATCATTGCATATCATAATTTAGTTGCTTTTGGTTTTGATCCTAGAAATTCCACGCAACTCAAGGACCCACGGAGAGAGTTGGGGATTTCGTTATTTTCATATTTGAGTTTTCTCAAATTTTGCGAATAGGATCATTTGATTTTAATTATTTTATCATCAATTATTTCTATTACAAAAATATGAGAGAGGGAATAAAATGACTTTCCCAAAATAAATAAATATTGAGGATTTAATAATAAAATCAAATAAGATTTTATTTCGGAGTTTTTCGGTATTTTATTTGAAGTTAGGAAAAATGTGCGTTTTTCAAAATTGCACTTAGGCCCCAAATAAATGTTCATCTTGTGCGGCTTGATTTTAGAAGCCCGGGAAAATTTATTTCGGGATTATTGAGTCCGTTTAGTATTTATTTTATTTGTTTTCTGCGCGTAATTATTAAAAAAACGTGAACTGACTTTGGGCCGTACCCGAGCGGGACTCCGCCCGCGGGCAGCCTTTATAAGCCGCCCGCCCCGAGCCACCAGCCCACCGCGCCCGAAACCCTAATCAGCCGCCGCCGCCGCCGGACCCGCCGCCCGAGGTCAACCTCGTTTTCGCCGCCCGTTTTTTTAAAAAAGTCACGGTTTTATTTTTTTTATTTTCCGTTTTTTTAATTAGATCGGTTTTTTCGGTTTATTTAAATAGCGAGCGTTCGTCCGTTCGTTCGTTCTAGCGAACGTTCGTTGTTTTTCTTTTTCTCGGATTTAATCCGTGATTTTTCTGATCGCGATTCCTGATCCAATTTTCGTTTTAGTATAACTTTTTGCTCGTTTATCGGATTCAGGCGATTCAAGCACCTGGAGTTTCGTCTCGAACCCTCTATCCGTTTAACCAACTTGAACAAGTTTTTGCTACTGTAAAAATTTCCCTAGATCCAGAATAGTAAACGAAGCTTGTTTCTTTTGCCGTTTGACTTTCGTTGCTTCATTTGATTTGATTCTTTTTGCAAACCGGAGTTCTTAAGTTGAACCTTCTGGTTAGATCTCTTATTTGAGTTTTACCTGTGCATTAGATGAATACTTATTGTATGCTTGTTTGTTTGTCTGCGACAGAATACCCGGAGTGCGCCGCGTGTTACTTCGAATCTCTAGGTTTCGCGGATCATGAGCAAGGCAAGTAACACTTTGATCATACCTCCTACTACCCAGTTTTACTGCATTAGATCAATCCTCAAACATTGCATGATTAGGATCTAATTAAATTGTGGGATGGGAAGTAGTTGAGGTAGTACCTATTACCTGTTGTATCATTAAACCTTTGGGAGTTACTTCTACGTTTGCCTATTATGCCATGCTATGCTAGTAGACGTGGATTGGGTGAGTAATATCCATGACAGATGTGAGTTTGTTAATTAATGATTTATCTAAGGTGGCAACTTAAACACACATCTGGATGGATTGAGGTACCTGGGTATTCCAGGATTGCCTGTTTTTCTTTATGGACTGCCACCCAGGCCCAAAGGGATCATGAGATTTTTCATACTAGAAACTTCCGTGTGCAGCCACAAGCTATTATGGGCTCTAGCATAGTTGATTAAGTCGTGCGAACTCTTATAGGGTAGACTAGCAGATGTAGGGGAAAGTAGGTGTAACGGTCTATCCATCGTAAGGTGCTAGCGCTTCTGAAAGACTATGTCTCGGTCATCCGTTTCTCAAACACCATGTAGTGCGAGAAACCAAACGGAGGCGATCGAGTCTTGTGGGGAAAAGTGCGCAAACCTCTGCAGAGTGTATAAACTAATCATGGTTAGCCATGTCCCCGGTTATGGACAGCTTGAGTATCTAGTACTTGGATTATCATGTGAATCTCAACATGTTACTCTAAATTAATTTTGTTGGGTTTTGTTTAATGATGATGCTTAATTGGGATTGAGAATGCTGTCAACCATTCTCAATGTTTAACAACCACCATGATAGTTAAATAAAATTTATTCCTTTGCAGTAGGGAAAAATTGGCTTTACGCAAAACTGTAACCATAGAGCTTTCCACCAGCCAAATATGCATATAGTATAGTTGTTTCATTCCATTACTCTCTATGTGTTACCTTGCCAGCATATTCCATGTGCTGACCCGTTTCGGGCTGCAACGTTAATGTTGCAGACTTTTCAGACGACGAGTAAGGAGTTTTTTGGTCATGGTTCTATACTCAGTGATGCCGTTGGAGTTGATGGACTCACTTATCTTCCAAGCCTTCCGCTGTTATCGTTATTAGATGGCCTTAAGCCATATTTATTGTAATAAGTTCTCTATTGAGACACTCAATGTAATAAGTGTGTGATTGCTACTCTATTATAAATCCTCCGAATACTGTGTGGTGTCAGCATTACTGATCCAGGGATGACACCTGAGCATAGAGATCAGACCGTTTAAGGTCTGGTCGCTATAGAGATGGTATCAGAGCACACGCTGACTGTAGGACACGACCACTAAGCTAAAGACCTAGATCACTATTCACTCTCTTCTCTTCCGACCTCTCATCTTTTCTACTCTTTAGGATGGCGGATGCAAGGAACAAGTTCATGCAACCATATGAAGATACACCCTTTGGATGTCACTTGAAGAAAGTCACTAGATACCTGAACATAGGAGTACCAAGCTTCACCGGAATCTACAACGCCACTTTACCTGAAGAAGAGCGCTGGATGATTCAAGTTCAAGTTCCAGGAAGGACGTTCATGCCAGTCACTGAGCCCATAGAGTTTTCTTTTGATGCACCAACTTGGAGTCTAGGAAAGAGCATGGCAGCTCACATCGCCATGGGACGCATTGGAGAAGTCTATCGCAATGATCTCAAGGATACTATCTACCAGATTTGTGGGCGCCGAGATGAACACTGGGAGATGATCAGCACCAGGAAGGATAGATCAATTGCAGCTTTTATCCAAGAGTTAAACCAGCACATTCGACGACAGGAGAACCAGATGTGCGCCGACATGATAGACCTGAAGAAGGCAAGGACAAGAATCAAGGAACTGGAGGAA
Organism: Triticum urartu; assembly: GCF_003073215.2. NCBI lineage: Eukaryota > Viridiplantae > Streptophyta > Magnoliopsida > Poales > Poaceae > Triticum > Triticum urartu. Next base: position 686,359,856 of record NC_053023.1, on the reverse strand, counting down.
GAACTCAAGGCTACACGTGAAGATTATGAAGAAGAAATTGAAGTATTGGTGGATAAGAATGACGATCTAATCAAAAAGATAGGGATATTTATGGGAGGCCCTACACCAGTAGATGAAGACGAAGAACCCAAGGAGATTCGCCCGGAAGACTACATCATCATCGACGACACCGACTCGGACCCAGATGACAGCGATGATGACTATGTTGATGAAGCCGGAGCAGATATCATGGAGTCTGCAACCGAAGAATATTTCTAGTAGGCCACCTCACCAGCAGTAGTAGTCCACCATGTAAATACAGTAGTCCGAGCATTTTTGCGATAGTTAGATCGATTGTATGCCCTTGTTTGATTGAATGAAGTGAATTGTTTGTTTTGCCTCATGTGCATATGGGTGGTGTTTTCTCTTTAGACCCCCTCTATTCTTAAATCTCATCTTTTCTAAACCCTTAGATGCCTCCGAGACGTGACCCCGGATTTACCTTTCCACCGGATCTCACCCAGTTGATCCAGCAGAAGAACACACTGATGCAGTTGCTAGTCCAGAATCAGAATCAGGGGAACAACAACAACAACCCACCACCACCACCACCACCTGTTGATCACTTAGCCCGTTTTCTTAGGCTGAATCCGCCGGTGTTTTCCAGTAGCACCGAGCCGATAGTAGCAGATGATTGGCTCCGCAAGACAGCTAGAGAGTTGACCACATCAGGATGCACAGATGCGGAGAAGGTGAAGTTGCCCCACATCAGCTTGAAGGACCCGCAGCATCATGGTGGGAGAATTTCACAGCCACTTTCCCTGTCGACACTGTCACTTGGGACCAGTTTCAGCAGGCTTTTCGAACTGCCCATGTTTCAGTAGGAGCTATGGCCATGAAGAAGCGTGAGTTTCGCAACTTGCGCCAAGGAGGACGGACAGTTGGCCGGTATGTGCAGGACTTTAGTAAATTAGCACGTTATGCCCCAGATGACGTTGCTACGGATGCAGCTAAGCAGGAGAAGTTTCTGGAAGGACTGAATGATGAGTTGAGCATGCAGTTGATGGTAGCAACCTTCAACAACTACCAGGAGTTGGTAGACCGTGCTCTTATGATTGAAGGGAAGCAGCAGCAGATTGAGAACCGCAAGAGGAAGTATGGACAAGGGAAGTACAATTCAGGAGCTCAGCAGAAGCCACGTTTTACCCCTAGACCGGGAGGACATTTTCAGCATACCCATGGAGGAGGTAGCTCGCACAATCACAATGGCACCAAGAATGGTAATGGGAATGGAGGAAGCAATGGCCAGAATCGCACCAACCCATCAACCCCAGCCAAGAAGGACCTGAGCCAAGTCACTTGCTTTAAGTGCCAGAAGACCGGACATTATGCCAATGAATGTCCTGAAGGCCAGAATGGCAATGGAAGCTCTGGGAAGAAGCCGAACCCTTTCAGCAGGGGACAGGTGAACCACGTTAACGTGGAGGAGGTTGAAGAGCAACTGGATGCAGTAATCGGCAAGTTTTTGGTTAAGTCATTTACTGCACTCGTTCTTTTTGATACTGGTGCATCGCATTCATACATATCAAGGGGATTTGTGGATAAGTATAACCTGCCCACTAAGGTTCTTAGAACACCTATGCTAGTAAGCTCACCAGGAGCGGAGTATATGGCCAGTCAAGGATGTTTTCAAGTGCCATTGAGTATAGGTAGGCATGTGTTTCCCTCGGATTTAATCATTTTGGAATCACAAGGATTGGATGTAATTCTGGGTATGGATTGGCTGTCGATGTACGGAGGAAACATCGATTGCGCTAGTAAGACAATCTTGCTTACCACCCCAGAAGGGAGAAGGATCAAGTATGTATCCCGACATGTGCCAAAAGGGACTCAAGTAAATTGTTTAACATGAGTTGTGCAGGAGGAAGTACCAGTGGTAAGGGATTTCCCTGAAGTATTTCCAGAAGAGTTGCCAGGCATGCCACCGGATAGAGATATTGAGTTTTTGATTGAACTATTGCCAGGCACATGGCCAATATCAAAGAGACCATACAGGATGCCTGCATGGAGAAAAAGGATGGATCGTTAAGGATGGTTGTTGATTATCGAGGATTGAATGAAGTAACCATCAAGAACAAGTACCCACTACCAATGATCAATAATCTGTTTGATCGATTGTAAGGAGCTAAGGTATTTTCCAAGATCGATCTGCGATCAGGATACCACCAGTTGAAGATTCGAGAACAGGATATACCTAAGACAGCTTTTACCACCAGGTATGGGTTGTACGAGTATACCGTTATGTCATTTGGTCTGACTAACGCACCTGCATATTTTATGAACATGATGAACAAAGTGTTTATGGAGTTCTTGGATAAGTTCGTCATGGTGTTCATTGATGATATCCTGGTTTACTCAAAGAATGAAGAGGAGCATAAGGAACATTTGCGATTGGTACTTGAGAAGCTCAGAGAATATCAGTTGTATGCCAAGTTCAGCAAATGTGAGTTTTGGTTGAAGGAAGTAGGATTCCTCGGACATGTTATATCCAGAGAAGGTATATCAGTAGATCCCACTAAAGTTGATACCATGACCAAGTGGGAGGCACCAACAACAGTTGGGGAGATCCGGAGTTTCCTTGGACTCGCAGGATACTACCGGAGATTCATTGAGAATTTCTCAAAGATTGCGAAGCCTATGACTGAGTTATTAAAGAAGGATACCAAGTTCATATGGACCAAGGAGTGTGAGGCTAGTTTCCAGGAGTTGAAGAAACGCTTGGTTACTTCACCAGTGTTGATTTTGCCAGACCAGACCAAGGATTATGAGGTGTACTGCGACACTTCACGTCAAGGACTTGGAGCAGTGCTTATGCAGGAAGGGAGAGTTGTTTCATATGCATCAAGATAGCTTAAGCCTCATGAGTTGAATTATGCTACGCATGATTTGGAGTTAGCAGCCGTAGTGCATGCATTAAAAACATGGAGACATTTCCTCATTGGAAATCATTGTGAGGTGTACACGGATCACAAGAGTTTGAAATACATTTTCACACAGAAGGAGTTAAACCTCAGACAAAGGAGATGGTTGGAGCTCATCAAGGATTATGATATGAGATTGCATTACCATCCCGAAAAGGCTAATGTAGTAGCTGATGCATTGAGCCGTAAGAGCCATGTCAATACACTAATGACGGGAGAAATACCAAAGGAGTTAGCCGAGGATCTTCGTGAGTTATGTTTGGAAATAGTTCCGAGAGGCTATGTAGCAGCATTGAAGATTCAGTCAACTTTGATGGATAGAATCAGAGAAGCTCAGAAGACTGACAAGGAGATTGCCTCTATAAAGGAGAAAATAAGCGAAGGAAAGGCTAAAGGATTTTGTGAGGATGAGCACGACACCCTATGGTTTGAAAATCGTGTTTATGTGCCCAATGACCCGAAGATCAGGAGGTTGATTCTGCAAGAGGCACATGATTCACCGTATTCGATTCACCCAGAAAATACCAAGATGTATTTGGATTTGAAGGATATTTTCTGGTGGACGGGAATGAAGAAAGATATTGCGGAGTATGTAGCAGTTTGTGATGTGTGTCAGAGAGTAAAGGCAGAGCATCAGAAGCTAGCAGGATTGCTACAGCCATTGCTGATACCCGAATGGAAGTGGGATAAGTTAGGCATGGACTTTATCACGGAATTACCCAGAACTCGTTCAGGCTATGACTCGATTTGGGTTGTAGTCGATCGGTTGACGAAAGTAGCTCATTTCATCCCAGTAAAGACCACTTACACCAGTGCTAAGTTGGCAAAAATATACATGACCAGGATTGTATGCTCACGGAGTTTCAAGGAGTATAGTATCAGATAGAGGAACCCAGTTTACCTCAAAGTTCTGGAATCAGTTGCACGAAACTTTGGGTACCAGGCTAGAGTTCAGCATAGCTTTTCATCCACAGACAGATGGACAGACCGAGAGAGTCAATCAGATTTTGGAGGACATGCTGAGAGCTTGTGCGCTAGATTATGGATCTAGTTGGGACGAGAATTTGCCATATGCCGAGTTCTCTTACAACAACAGCTATCAATCCAGTTTAAAGATGGCCCCTTTCGAAGCCTTGTACGGAAGGAGGTGCAGGACACCGTTGACGTGGGATGAAGTTGGAGACCGCGAGTTGTTTGGACCTGACTTGATTAAGGAGTCTGAACAGAAGGTGAAATTGATTCACGATAGGCTCAAGATAGCCCAGTCCAGACAGAAAAGTTATGCAGATTCTAAACGCAAGGAGACAGTTTACGAAGTTGGAGATAGAGCTTATCTTCGAGTATCCCCACTTCGAGGAACGAAGCGTTTTGGTGTTAAGGGAAAGTTAGCGCCACGATTTGTAGGACCATACCGAGTATTGGAACGTATGGGAGAAGTGGCCTACAAGTTGGTATTGCCTGAAGGATTGTCAGGAGTTCATGATGTGTTCCACGTTTCTCAGTTGAAGAAGTGCCACGCGGAGATGGCTGACATACCTTTGAGAGATACGGTACCACTGGAAGCAATTCGGTTGGACAGCGATTTGACCTATGAGGAGAAACCAGTTAAGATTCTAGAGTATGCCAGTCGAGTCACCCGCAGCAAGGTTATCAAGTTTTGCAAGGTTTAATGAAGCCACCACACGGAGAATGAAGCCACCTGGGAGCGAGAGGAAGATTTGCTCAAGGACCACCCTCACCTATTTTCTAGCCAACCCGAATCTCGAGGGCGAGATTCATCTTAAGGGGGGTAGGTTTGTAACATTCCAAATTTTCAATTTGCAATGTTATACATTAGACTATCATTGCATATCATAATTTAGATGCTTTTGGTTTTGATCCTAGAAATTCCACGCAACTCAAGGACCCACGGAGAGAGTTGGGGATTTCGCTATTTTCATATTTGAGTTTTCTCAAATTTTGCGAATAGGATCATTTGATTTTAATTATTTTATCATCAATTATTTCTATTACAAAAATATGAGAGAGGAAATAAAATGACTTTCCCAAAATAAAGAAATATTGAGGATTTAATAATAAAATCAAATAAGATTTTATTTCGGAGTTTTTCGGTATTTTATTTGAATTTAGGAAAAATGTGCGTTTTTCAAAATTGCATTTAGGCCCCAAATAAATGTTCACCTTGTGCGGCTTGATTTTAGAAGCCCGGGTAAATTTATTTCGGGATTTTTGGAGTCCGTTTAGGATTTCTTTTATTTGTTTTTCTGCGCGTAATTATTTAAAAAAAGAGAAAAAAGAAAAAAGTCGCGGTTTTATTATTTTTATTTTCCGTTTTTTTAATTAGATCGGTTTTTTCGGTTTATTTAAATAGCGAGTGTTCGTCCGTTCGTTCGTTCTAGCGAACGTTCGTCGTTTTTCTTTTTCTCGGATTTAATCCGCGATTTTTCTGATCGTGATTCCTGATCCGATTTTCGTTTTAGTATAACTTTTCGCTCGTTTATCGGATTCAGGCGATTCAAGCGCCTGGAGTTTCGTCTTGAAACCCTCTATCCGTTTAACCAACTTGAACAAGTTTTTGCCACTGTAAAAATTGCCCTAGATCCAGAATAGTAAACGAAGCTTGTTTCTTTTGTCGTTTGAGTTTCGTTGCTTCGTTTGATTTGATTCTTTTTGCAAACCGGAGTTCTTAAGTTGAACCTTCTGGTTAGATCTCTTATTTGAGTTTTACCTGTGCATTAGATGAATACTTATTGTATGCTTGTTTGTTTGTCTGCGATAGAATACCCGGAGTGCGCCGCCTGTTACTTCGAATCTCTAGGTTTCGCGGATCATCAGCAAGGCAAGTAACACTTTGATCATACCTCCTACTACCCAGTTTTACTGCATTAGATCAATCCTCAAACATTGCATGATTAGGACCTAATTAAATTGTGAGATGGGAAGTAGTTGAGGTAGTACCTATTACCTGTTGTATTATTAAACCTTTGGGAGTTACTTCTACGTTTGCCTATTATGCCATGCTATGCTAGTAGACGTGGATTGGGTGAGTAATATTCATGATAGATGTGAGTTTGTTAATTAATGATTTATCTAAGGTGGCAACTTAAACACACATCTGGATGGATTGAGGTACCTGGGTATTCCAGGATTGCCTATTTTTCTTTATGGACTGCCACCCAGGCCCAAAGGGATCATGAGATTTTTCATACTAGAAACTTCCGTGTGCAGCCACAAGCTATTATGGGCTCTAGCATAGTTGATTAAGTCGTGCGAACTCTTACAGGGTAGACTAGCAGATGTAGGGGAAAGTAGGTGTAACGGTCTATCCATCGTAAGGTGCTAGCGCTTCTGAAAGACTATGTCTCGGTCATCCGTTTCTCAAACACCATGTAGTGCGAGAAACCAAACGGAGGCGATCGAGTCTTGTGGGGAAAAGTGCGCAAACCTCTGCAGAGTGTATAAACTAATCATGGTTAGCCGTGTCCCCGGTTATGGACAGCTTGAGTATCTAGTACTTGGATTATCATGTGAATCTCAACATGTTACTCTAAATTAATTTTGTTGGGTTTTGTTTAATGATGATGCTTAATTGGGATTGAGAATGCTGTCAACCATTCTCAATGTTTAACAACCATCATGATAGTTAAATAAAATTTATTCCTTTGCAGTAGGGAAAAATTGGCTTTACGCAAAACTGTAACCATAGAGCTTTCCACCAGCCAAATATGCATATAGTATAGTTGTTTCATTCCATTACTCTCTATGTGTTACCTTGCCAGCATATTCCATGTGCTGACCCGTTTCGGGCTGCAACGTTAATGTTGCAGACTTTTCAGACGACGAGTAAGGAGTTTTTGGTCATGGTTCTATACTCAGTGATGCCGTTGGAGTTGATGGACTCACTTATCTTCCAAGCATTCCGCTGTTATCGTTATTAGATGGCCTTAAGTCATATTTATTGTAATAAGTTCTCTATTGAGACACTCGATGTAATAAGTGTGTGATTGCTACTCTGTTATAAATCCTCCGAGTACTGTGTGGTGTCAGCATTACTGATCCAGGGATGACACCTGAGCACAGAGATCAGACCGTTTGAGGTCTGGTCGCTACAATGCGATATGTGCAATCTTGGAGCGTCTTTTGCATTTAGTTTTCATTTTTCTTTTATGCACCTTGCTGGTATGAGATAGTCCTTGGTTGATTTATAGAATGCTCATTGCACTTCACTTATATCTTTTGAGTATGGCTTATAGAATGCTTCATGTGCTTCACATATATCATTTGAAGTTTGGATTGCATGTTTCTTTTTACATAGAAAACCACCATTTGTAGAATGCTCTTTTGCTTCACTTAGATTTGTTAGGGCACGGGCATATCTTTTGTAGAAAGAATTAAACTCTCTTGCTTCACTTATATCTATTTGGAGAGATGGCAGGAACTGGTCATTCACATGGTTAGTCATAAAATCCTACATAAAACTTATAGATCACTGAATATGATATGTTTGATTCCTTGCAATAGTTTTGCGATATAAAGATGGTGATATCAGAGTCATGCTAGTGGGTAGTTGTGGATTAGTAGAAATACTTGTGTTGAGGTTTGTGATTCCCGTAGCATGCACGTATGATGAACCGTTATGTAATGAAGTCGGAGCATGAGGTATTTATTGATTGTCTTCCTTATGAGTGGCGGTTGGGGACGAGCGATGGTCTTTTCCTACCAATCTATCCCCCTAGGAGCATGCGTGTAGTACTTTGTTTCGATGACTAATAAATTTTTGCAATAAGTATGTGAGTTCTTTATGACTAATGTTGAGTCCATGGATTATACGCACTCTCACCCTTCCACCATTGCTAGCCTCTCTAGTATCGCGCAACTTTCGCCGGTACCATAAACCCACCATATACCTTCCTCAAAACAGCCACCATACCTACCTATTATGGCATTTCCATAGCCATTCCGAGATATATTGCCATGCAACTTCCATCATCATCATATACATGACTTGAGCATTCATTGTCATATTGCTTTGCATGATCGTAAGATAGCTAGCATGATGTTTTCATGGCTTGTCCGTTTTTTGATGTCATTGCTACGCTAGATCATTGCACATTCCGATACACCGCCGGAGGCATCCATATAGAGTCATACTTTGTTCTAGACATTGAGTTGTAATATTGAGTTGTAAGTAAATAAAAGTGTGATGATCATCATTATTAGATCATTGCCCCGGTGAGGAAAGGATGATGGAGACTGTGATTCCCCCATAAGTCGGGATGGGACTCCGGACTTTACAAAAAAATAAAAGAGGCCAAAGAAGCCCAAATAAAAAAAAGGCCAAAGAAGCCCACCAAAAAAACAAAAAAAATAAATAAAACAAAAAAATGAGAGAAAAAGACAGAAGGGGCAGTGCTACTATCCTTTTCCATACTTGTGCTTCAAAGTAGCACCATGTTCTTCATATAGAGAGTCTCTTCAGTTATCACTTTCATATACTAGTGGGAATTTTCATTATAGAACTTGGCTTATATATTCCGATGATGGGCTTCCTCAAATGCCCGAGGTCTTCATGAGCAAGCAAGTTGGATGCACCCCCACTTAGTTTCAGTTAGAGCTTTCACACACTTATAGCTCTAGTGCATCCGTTGCATGGCAATCCCTGCTCACTCACATTGATATCTATTGATGGGCATCTCCATAGCCCGTTGATATGCCTAGTTGATGTGAGACTATATTCTCCTTTTTGTCTTCTCCACCATCATACTCTATTCCACCTATAGTGCTATGTCCATGGCTCACGCTCATGTATTGCATGAAAGTTGAAAAGGTTTGAGAACGCTAAAAGTATGAAACAATTGCTTGGCTTGTCATCGGGTTGTGCGTGATGTGAATATTTTGTGTGGTGAAGATGGAGCATAGCCAGACTATATGATTTTGTAGGGATAACTTTCTTTGGCCATGTTATTTTGAAAAGACATGATTGCTTTATTAGTAGGCTTGAAGTATTATTGTTTTTACGTCAAATGATAGACTGTTGCGTTGAATCACTCGTGTCTTAATATTCATGCCATGATTAGACATATGATCAAGATTATGCTAGGTAGCATTCCACATCTAAAATTATCTTTTTTATCATTTACCTACTCGAGGACGAGCAGGAATTAAGCTTGGGGATGCTGATACGTCTCCGTCATATCTATAATTTTTGATTGTTCCATGCCAATATTATTCAACTTTCATATACTTTTTGGCAATTTTTTATACTATTTTTGGGACTAACATATTGATCCAGTGCCCAGTGCCAGTTCCTGTTTGTTGCATGTTTTTTGTTTCGTAGAAAACCCATACCAAACGGAATAAAAATTGACGGAGATTTATTTTGGAATATTTATGAATTTTGGGAAGTGGAATCATCGCGAGACGGTGCCCGAGGGGGGCACGAGGTAGGGGGGCGCGCCCCAGGGTGTCAGGCGCGCCCTTGACCCTCGTGGCCACCCCGTAAGGCAGTTGGAGCCCTTCTTTCGCCGCAAGAAAGCTAATATCCGGATAGAGATCGTGTTACAATTTTAGCCCAATCGGAGTTACGGATCTCCGGGAATATAAGAAACGGTGAAAGGGAAGAATCTGAGAACGCAGAACCAGAGAGAGACAGAGAGACCGATCCAATCTCGGAGGGGCTCTCACCCCTCCCGTGCCATGGAGGACATGGACCAGAGGGGAAACCCTTCTCCCATCTAGGGAGGAGGTCAAGGAAGAAGAAGAAGGAGGGGGGCTCTCTCCCCCTCGCTTCCGGTGGCACCGGAGTGCCACCGGGGGCCATCATCATCACCGCGATCTACACCAACACCTCCGCCATCTTCACCAACATCTCCATCACCTTCCCCCCTCTATCTACAGCGGTCCACTCTCCCGCAACCCGCTGTACCCTCTACTTGAACATGGTGATTTATGCTTCATATTATTATCTAATGATGTGTTGCCATCCTATGATGTCCGAGTAGATTTTCGTTGTCCTATCGGTGGTTGATGAATTGCTATGATTGATTTAATTTGCTTGTGGTTATGTTGCTGTCCTTTGGTTCCCATCATATGATTGCACGCGTGGATCACACCCTAGGGTTAGTTGTATGTTGATAGGACTATGTATTGGAGGGCAAGAGTGACAGAAGCTTCAACCTAGCATAGAAATTGATGCATACGGGATTGAAGGGGGACCAATATATCTTAATGCTATGGTTGAATTTTACCTTAATGAACGTTAGTAGTTGTGGATGCTTGCTAATAGTTCCAATCATAAGTGCATAGAATTCCAAGTCAGGGATGACATGCTAGCAGTGGCCTCTCCCACATAATACTTGCTATCGGTCTAGTAAGGTAGTCAATTGCTTAAGGGACAATTTCGCCACTCCTACCACCACTTTTCCACACCCGCTATATTTACTTTAGTTGCTTCTTTACCTTAACAGCCCCTAGCTTTTATTTTCGTGCTCTTTATTATCTTGCAAACCTATCCAACAACACCTACAAAGTACTTCTAGCTTCATACTTGTTCTAGGTAAAGCGAACGTCAAGCGTGCGTAGAGTTGTATCGGTGGTCGATAGAACTTGAGGGAATATTTGTTCTACCTTTAGCTCCTCGTTGGGTTCGACACTCTTACTTATCGAAAACTGTTGCGATCCCCTATACTTGTGGGTTATCAAATTACTCTCAGCATTCTTTTATTGATCAATTCTTCTCCCCCTCCTGAAATCCTTCCGCGAGCTTCTATATATGTTGCATCCTTTTACACCCAACTGTTTTAGTGTTATTGGTTTGTGCTCTTATTAGTTTCTTAACTACGGTTACGGTGTGGTGATGTAGAGCTATTTGGAAGAGGTCACAAGCAAATATGTTAGAGAGAGATCTGATGCAGCAAGAGACTCCTTTCTGGCTGACTTGCTTTCAATGATGGGAAGACTACAAACAAAGGGGCTGACAAAAGACAAATCCCGTGAGAAATCAAAGGATGACAAGAGAATGTTGGATTCTCGGTGATCTAAGGATAGTTGTGAGTATGATGATATTGTTATGATGACCTAGTGTGCACTGATGACCCACAAGTATAGGGTATCAATCGTAATCCTTTCAATAAGTAAGAGTGTCGAACCCAATGAGGAGTAGAAGGAAATGACAAGCGATTTTCAGTAAGGTAATTTCTGCAAGCACTGAAATTGTCAGTAACAGGTAGTTTGATAGCAAGATAATTTGTAACAAGTAACAATAGTAAATATAGGTGCAGCAAGGTAGGTCCAATCCTTTTTGTAGCAAAGGACAGGCAGGAACGGTCTCTGATAATAAGGAAAATGTTCTCAAGGACACACGGGAATTTCATCTAGTCACTTTTGTCATGTTGGTTTGATTTGCGTTCGCTACTTTGATAATTTGATATGTGGGTGGAATGGTGCATGGGTGATGTTCTTACTTGAACAAGCCTCCCACTTATGATTAACCCCTCTGGGAAGCATCCGCAATGATGAAAGAAGAATTAAGATAAAACCTAACCATAGCATTAAACATATGGATCCAAAATTAGCCTCTTACGGAATAGCGCATAAACTAGGGTTTAAGCTTCTGTCACTCTAGCAACCCATCATCTAATAACTACTCCAGAATGCCTTCCCTTAGGCCCAAAGATGGTGAAGTGTCATGTAGTCGACGTTCACATAACACCACCAAGGGGATCACAACATACATATCATCAAAATATCGAACGAATATCAAATTCACATGACTACTTGTAACATGACTTCTCCCGTGTCCTCAAGAACAAAAGCAACTATTCACAAATCATATTCATGCTCAAGATCAGAGGAGTAATAAATATCATAATGGATCTAAACATATAATCTTCCACCAAATAAACCAACTAGCATTAACTACAAGATGTAATCAACACTACTAGTCACCCACAGGTACCAATCTGAGGCTTTGATACAAAGATTGGACACAAGAGATGAACTAGAGCTTGAAGATGAGATGATGCTGGTGAAGATTGATCCTCCCAAGGTGAGAGGGTTGTTGGTGATGACGATAGCTTTGATTTCCCCCTCCCGGAGGGAAGTATCCCCGGCGGAATCTCTCCACCGGAGAGCAAAAGTGCTCCTGCCCAAGTTCTGCCTCGAGACGACTATGCTCCGTCCCGAAAGTCCTATCCTTATTTTTTAGGTCAAAAGACCTTAGATACCAGAAGATGGGCACCAAAGGTGGGCCAGGGCCCCACTACCCACCAGGGCGCGCCCTGGTGCCTAGTGGGCACCTGGGTGACCCCCTCCGGTATTTCTTTTCTCTAGTATTTTTTTTATATATTCCAAAATAATTCTTTGTAAAATTTCAGCTTATTTGGAGATGTGCAGAATAGGTATCTCTGACGTAGCTTTTTCAGGTCCAGAATTCCAGCTGCCAGTATTCTCCCTCTTTGTATAAACCTTGCATATTATGAGAGAAAAGACATTAGAATCACTCCAAAAGGTGTTATAAAGAATAAAACACTATAAATAACAGTAGGAAACATGATGCAAAATGGACGTATCAACTCCCCCAAGCTTAGACCTCGCGTGTCCTCAAGCGAAAGCCGATATTGAGAATTATGTCCACATGTTTAGAGAGAGAGAGAGAGGTGTCGATAAAACAAAATACGGATATAGTAGCATCATGATCATTGTTATAACAACAATAAACTTTATCATAAAACTTCTTATGAGCAAGTAACACTTCATCACATCAACGGAGTATAAAGCATAAACTTTATTGAAAGCAAACAAACTATGTTCTCAGTCAACTTTGTAATTGCAATTCATCATATTTTCAGGAAGGGTCTCGTGTCAAAGCCTTTTGGCAAGTCCACATACTCAACCATCATTTAATCTTCTATGATTGCTAACACTCACAACATATATATGCAGCAAAAAGTTTCAGCCAGACACATAGAAAGATAGGGGCTTATAGTTTTGCCTCCCAACTTGTTCACCTCAAGGGTGATGTTAACAATAATAACTCATGATCACTCATATCCACTGGGTATATGTGCCTAGATCTTTCCCCACCAAATGATGATTGCAAAAGAGAAAAATAAAAAGAAATAGAGGAGAACACTATTGGCTCTTGCATGAAAAGTAAATTCATAAAAGTAAAAGATAGGCTCTTCGCAGAGGGAAACAGAGGTTGTCATGCGCTTTTATTTTTGGATGCACAATCACTTAATGCAAAAAGAATGTCACATTATATTGCCCCTTATGATAGCAACCTTTATTATGCAATCCGTCGTTTTTTATTACTTTGCCATCACAAGTTCATATAACGCTTATTTTACTTTACAATAAAAGATCAAACATATTTAGAAGCAATTTTTATTGCTTTATGCACCGATGACAACTTACTTGAAGGAGAGAAGTGATGAGTAGAGAGTAAATGTGATAGTTCATGGGCAGGTCGGTGGCTAAAAGTAAATAAGTTAGGAAAATAAGGTAGTGGGATATAAAAAAAGATGTGGAATGGCTGAAAGGATACGAAAAAATAAAAGGAAAAAAACTTGATGATGTGGCAGATTTGTTGAGGTGATGGCTGCATGATGATTGCTGATATGGATAGCTTGGATGTCAAGAGAAATAAGGTAGTAGGGGGCTCCTATTTAGATATAGTAGGAGCACATGAATGCCTTCGCCAGTTTCATTTGTACTCAGTAGCTGCACTTCTGGCTGGGGGAGAAGTGATGAGCAGTGAGTAAATGTGACAGTTCATGGGCAGGCCGGTGGCTAAAAGTAGAGAAGGTAGTAAAATAAGGTCGTGGGATATAAAAATATGGAATGGCTGAAAAGATACAAAAAAAATAAAAGGAAAAAACTTGATGACATGGCAGATTTGTCGAGGTGGATGGATTCATGATGATTGCTGATATGGATAGCTTGCATGTCAAGAGAAATAAGGTAATAGGGACTCCTATTTAGATATAGTAGGGACACGTGAATGCCTTCATTGGTTTCATCTGTACTCAGTGGTTGTACTTCTGGCCAGGAAAGAAGTGATGAGCAGAGAGTAAATGTGACAGTTCATGGGCGGGCCGGTGGCTAAAAATAGGGAAGGTAGGAAAATAAGGTAGTCGGATATAACAAAAGATGTGGAATGGCTGAAAGGATACATAGAAATAAAAGGAAAAAACTTGATGACATGGCAGATTTGTTAAGGTCGATGGCTGCATGATGATTGCTGATGTGGATAGCTTGCATAGAGAAATAAGATAGTGGGGGACTCCTATTTAGATACAGTATGGATACCTTCGTCAATTTCATGTGCACTCAGTGGCTGCACTTTTGACTGGGAGACAAGTGATGAGCAGAGAGTAAATGTGACAATTCATGGGCGGGCCGGTGGCTAAAAGTAGAAAAGGTAGGAAAATAAGGTAGTGGGATATAAAAAAGGTGTGGAATGGCTGAAAGGATGCAGAAACATAAAAGGAAAAAACTTGATGATGTGGCAGATTTGTTGAGATGGATGGTTGCATGATAATTGCTGATGTAGATAACTTGCATGTCAAGAGAAATAAGGTAGTGGGGGCTTCTATTTGGATATAGTAGATCAGAATTAATGTGGCAAAATCCAGTCTATAAATATCCAGTTCCCCTTTATGGGGGTCTTGAAACATTCTAAATAGGTCATGCATGCTTGATTAGCTCCCAGAAAATGTTGGTAGAAAAAGAAAGGGACCCATCAGAACTCTATCAACATAGGATTCAAAAATAACTTTCTTAATTTCTTCCTCCAAAACGGGTAGGAGCACGGTTTTGGATTTCGTCGGGAATCTTCGAATTTCGTCTGGAATTCGCCCTTTTTGCGAGGGCCCAGTACGAGTATAGCCCGGTCAAATATTTCAGCCTTTGTAGAGAGCCCAACCCAAAGTAGCCCACGCACTTCTCTGGTATAAAAACTGAAGCTGAACCAGCCCCAACCCTAGTTTCACATTTCCTCTCTTCGTTCTCTTCTGCGGCGGCTGTAGTCAACACAACCTCCGCCTCCGCCCAGCCTCCTCCTCCTCCTACAACACGATAACACCCCACCTGGTCAAGGCTCAAGCACTCCTCCTTCCCATGGAGGTTGTAAAGCGCGGCCGTGACAACGCCCGCGCATGAGGCGATCCTGTCGACGGTGGCCGTGGATCGAGGCCACATGAGGTCAAGGCTCCACTTGGGCGTCGACTGAGCCGGCGGCAGCGCCAACAACATCGAGCGTGGCCACAATTTCTGTGATATAGTCTTGTTCTACCTATTTTCAATAGGATTGACAAATCTCGGTCATTATCGTTCAATTTTCGGCCATTTTCGTTCCAAATTTCAAATTTTGGTTTACTCTTTTGGTCCGGGATTCTCCTAAAAATTTCTGAAATGACGAATTTCGCCCATTTCGCTAAGGTCCGGTAAAAAACAAATCCAAAATCTTGGCCAGGAGCAGGCGAGCAGCTCATTCTCTGCCTAAGAGACTTTTTCTTTTCTTATTTTTTTATTTTTTATTATTTCTCCACTGCGCGTCGGCCCAGTCGCTTGCCCTTCCCCCGCTCGTCCCTGTCCCCTGCATTTGCATTTGCTCCCCGCCGTTTGAGTTGCATCGGGGTTTTTCCATGGACCCGGCTCCCGGAGGTCCAGCCGACCTCATCAGCGTCCTCCCGGAGGATCTGCTTCTGGAGATCCTCGAGCGTCTTGGCTCCGCCCGCGCCGCCGCGGTCACCAGCCTCCTCTCCCGCCGGTGGCGCGGCCTATGGACCCGGCTCCCCAGCCTCACCCTCAGTCTCCACGACCTCCCGTTCGGCTCGATCGAGGCCGCGCTCCACCGCGCCGCCGCTCGTCGACGCCCCGGTGTGTACATCTACCACCTCAACATCCGCGTCGCCGGCGAGGCCGGCACGATCGGCGCCGGGAGGTTCTCCTCGCTGCTCTGGGACGCCGCGAGGCTCTCGCCGGTGGAGCTGCGCCTCAGTCTCCCGCGGAACCTGCAAGTCTCCTGCTTGGAGGTGACACTGCCCAGCTTCCACCGCGCCACCTCCATGGATCTACGTGCGCGGGAACTCCACTTAACCGTATGGGCAAAGCCATATGGGCCGATCAATGGCTGCTATGTCCCCTTCCGCTCGCTGGAGAGGCTCTCCCTCTCGGGATGCCACATCGATCTGGCCACCTTCATCCCGTTCTGCCCGCGCCTGCGCGTGCTCCGGCTGAACACCACCGGTCTGATAGACATGAGCAACATTACGGTCCACTCCGCGTCGCTGGAGGAGCTCGTCGTGGAGCACGGCAACAGATGGACCGGCCGCACCCATATCAGCGTCAGCGTCGACTCCCCTGTGCTTAAGCAATTGACAGCGTCCTTCCATGCCTGCGGCAACATCGGGGTGTCCATCTTGGCACCAATGCTGGACAAGGTCTGGTGGCGGTGCTCGTATGCCAAGCCGATCTATGGGCTTGGTCTTTGGGGCCTCTCAGAGGTGGGCTTCAACACCGATGCTGGGAGAGACGCCTGTGTGCAGCTCCCTAGCGTCCATGTCCTGTCCCTACACATATCTGCCGTCCAAGTATATATGTCTCATATCCTGCTTCTTCAATTTAGCGCAATTGCCGGCGAAACTGAACTTATCCAGGATGTCTTGTCGAACTGTTGTTTGTTGTTGCAGAATTCAGTTAGCTTTCCAAATGCAGAGCTCAGCACCAAGGGCCATGTGTTTGGAGCTTTTGTGCTTGGGATGCATCTGATTCGTACAGCTCTACGGAACCTTAAGATTGTCCTGCTAAGATCAGAGGTAATTTATCATATGCTGTGCTTATGCATTGGAATATAATATATTATATATATATTTATATATATATATATATATATATGCAGTACATGTTCAGCCAATAAGTTCGAGTTACGTTCTTTTAGGTGAAAGATGCATGCCCAGTAAATTGTCCCTGTGATGAGCCTAAGAACTGGAGAACAGAAACTATCACCTTGGCTGATCTTGAAAACATGGAAATTGAAGGCATCGGCGGGGAAGATCACGAGTTTGATTTCTTGAAAGTGATATTTAGATGTGCTCCAATGCTTAAAACGGTGACCGTGAGGCTGTCAGATGGTGTCACTCCAAGTGTCGATTGGTGCACAAAAGTAAACAACATGTTCATGGCATATCCTTCCGTCGAATGCAATGCTGATCTGGTAAGCAGGTATGTTGCATGGTTAGCATACTCAATAGTTGCAAAAGGTTGTTTTATGGTGGTACAGTTTATCAGTCTAAACTCACCATTTAGCCCTATACCTTTATTTTGATCTTAAAGTAAAGCAGTAATGGTAGAAATGTGTCAATGACATGGTAATATATGTTCAAGTTGACTTAGTTTTAGCTTGGTTCTGCCCTCTTTGTTTGCTGAAAAATCGGCACTGTGATGGTCCGCATACTTCAGCAGTGTTCTTCGTTTTTTATGCTACGCTTTTTCTTAGGTTCAGTTTCCCTTTTAACGCAGGCCAAGGGCACTAAAACCCATTTATTTTATATACAAGTCGTCCATACCATCAACTTTGGTCTACACGATATACATGTCAGATGCTATACTGTTTTTCTTATCAGATGCTATACTGTTTTTCTAGTCCACTGAAGTCTGGGTGTGCCTGCACTCCTATAGTTGGCTGCATATGCTCAGATTTTCTTTGTAAACATTTTAGCCTGCACTCCAGTAGTCTGGTTATTTCGTGCATTTTTCTCTGTATTTACATGGACAGACTTCGGCCCTGTTCGGAGACCCGCCACTCCACCACTTCGCTCCCGGAGCTGGAGTCAAAAGGCATGAAGCTGGGAAAGAGATGCTCCAGCTCCTCGTATTTTTAGGAGTTGGAGTGACTCCGAACAGGGCCTTCATATCTGTAAATGACTGAAACAGGTCGTGTTTTACCTCCTCTGCCTTCAGGGCCAAAGCAGTGTGTTGACATGATTATCTGCGGATTAAGGGTGCTCATTAACAAGATCGTCCTCTCCCACGCCGACCAACTCCTATCTGCTTTCAGGATCTTGCTTAATGGCTTTAATCTATGCTACCTCCTGTTGTTTTGCCACTGTAGTGGAGCTACAGACTTGAAGTGGTGCAGTCTCTGATGTAATTCCTAGCATGGTTTCAAATGTGGTACTGATCGACTCCTTTTGGTCGGCTGGTCTGAATATTAGATTTTTAAGTATCTCAAGTTCTCAACCAATGTTGTCCAAGTGATGCCATGTTAAGTACTTACGCCAATGGCTTACATTGAAGAGCAGTGGCACGAGGCTTCTCTTGCTGGTCAAAATTAAGATGGACCTAATAATGTTTGTGCTTCTTCTTTTCTCCAGCATAGCATTATCTAGTGCCAGCGATTGCATGCCTCGATGGAGCTTACCACGTTGCACGCTTCAGCAATATTTATGTTAAGCCACATATATGTTGAACATGCACCCTTTTCAAATATTCCCTCCGTCCGGAATTAATTGTCGCGGAAATGGATGTATTTATATGTATTTCTATCCATTTTTTTCAACAAGCAATTCCGAAGGAGGGAGTACTACATTTGCTTCTCCTAGTATTCGCAGAGCAAGAGTTATTTTTACGGCTCCTAGGATCAGGCAATATTCGAATAACCTGGTGTAGGAGGATTCTTTTTCTTTATGCACCCTATGTTGAACAAAAAATAATCAAAATGTTTATTGAGCTCTCAAAAAAATTCTAAAATGTTTGCAACTGATAGGGGTAATAACTATTGTACTGTTTAAGTTTGTTTAGAAGAGAAATGGTTTTCTTTCAAGCCTTTGCATTGAAAAAGAAAGAAAAGGGTTGATATAGGACAACTCCAGTCTACACTGGTCTGAATTAGTTGTTTTTGCACATCTAGCAAAAAAGTATGTATTCCAATGAAATTTTGCAGTTTCACATGATATTGCAATAGTTGCACATGCTATTACATTTTCCAGCTTTTCTATTGCAATGGCAGAAAGATCCATTAATTATACTGTTGTAAAATTTGTAAGCTGCTGGTATTAAAAGTCAGTCCATGCACGATGAGTAGCAAATGGTTTAGACAGTTATTGCTTCCCGCGATCCAAAATAAATGCCGTGGTTTTAGTTCAAAGAGAGTAGTATTTACCCAAGCATATAATTGATCAAAGAAGGAGACAACAAGTCGTCAAAGTATACAAAATAGAGGGGATCAAGATGAGATTCTACGTGTTCTGCAGGAACTGCTGGCTTTTCCATGTCCTCTCTCAACTGGCTGCCCTTGCACCAGCCACCTCTCCTTGTGGTGCCACACATGGAGACACCTCACCGATTTCATCTTTTGCGATGTCGCACTTGGCTCGCTCCAAGTGGCGATTGGGTCGCTCCTTGCCCCTACTTGGCATACATATGTATCCCAATCGCAGAAAAAGACGCGTAACCAGAGTATAACCTTAGAAACAATATTCCATTATTGGCTCCACTCAAAAGTCATAAGATCATGGTTCCGCATAGAGAACCTCTCCCACTTTACTATTTAGGGACTTAAGCATTGGTGCAAACCCATCCGGTAGATCATGTATCTGCATCCAAATATTTATATGGTTCGAAGCAATTGTGGTGGATTTTGTAAAGGTGGTTGGTGGTCGTTGGTGTAGCACCAACTTCTCAGACCTCTTCGCCGAGATCTAGGCCTTGCCTCCAACGGGCCGCCACATTAGGTGGCTGGCTATTGGGGTCCTAGCATGGACACTTTCAACAGTTCGAAATAAGCTTGTGATCTAGCGTGTGCCTCTTCGACGTGCTATTGACGCGGTGTTCAAGATATGTGGCTATTTGTAGCTTTGGCGGGCGCTTAGCCGCCGCCAAGACTAGGACGCCATCAACATCATCATTGCCGACCTTAGCGCGATGGCTCTTCGCTTGGCGCCGCCGCTCCCTCCTCCACCACCTGAGCCGGATTAGCTTCTCTGCTTGTGGTGCTATGTGTTGGTGAACGCAGTAATTTCAAAATTTTCCTACGCACACGCAAGATCTATCATGGTGATGCATAGCTACGAGAGGGAAGAGTGTTGTCCACGTACCCTCGTAGACCATAAGCGGAAGCGTTATGACAACGCGGTTGATGTAGTCGTACGTCTTCACGATCCGACTGATTCTAGTACCGAAAGTACGGCACCTCCGCGATCTGCACACGTTCAGCTCGGTGACGTCCCACAAACTCTCGATCCAGCTGAGGGTCGAGGGAGAGCTTCGTCAGCACGACGGCGTGATGACGGTGATGATGAAGCTACCGGCACAGGGCTTCGCCTAAGCACTACAACGATATGACCGAGGTGGATTATGGTGGAGGGGGCACCGCACACGGCTAAGACAATGATCAACTTATGTGTCTATGGGTGCCCCCTCCCCCGTATATAAAGGAGTGGAGGAGGGGGGGCGGCCCTCTATGGCGCGCCCTAGGGGAGTCCTACTCCCACCATTCCCCCTTCCAAGTAGTAGGAGTAGGAGAAGGAAGGGGAGGAGAGGGGGAAGGAAAGGGGGGCGGCCCCCACCCAATTCGGATTGGGCTATGGGGGCGCGCCTCCCACCTTTTCCCTTCCTCTCCTCTATTCCACTAAGGCCCATATACTCCCCGGGGGGTTCCGGTAACCTCCCGGTACTCCGGAAAATGCCCGAACTCATCCGGAACCATTTCGATGTCCAAACATAGGCTTCCAATATATCGATCTTTACATCTCGACCATTTCGAGACTCCTCGTCATGTCTATGATCATATCCGAGACTCCGAACTACCATCGGTACATCAAAACACATAAACTCATAATACCGATCGTCACCAAACGTTAAGCGTGCAGACCCTACAGGTTCGAGAACTATGTAGACATGACCGAGACTCATCTCCGGTCAATAACCAATAGCAGAACCTGGATGCTCATATTGGTTCCTACATATTCTACGAAGATCTTCATCGGTCAAACCGCACAACAACATACGTTGTTCCCTTTGTCATCTGTATGTTACTTGCCCGAGATTCGACCGTTGGTATCTCAATACCTAGTTCAATCTCGTTACCGGCAAGTATCTTTACTCGTTCCGTAATGCATCATCCCGCAACTAACTCATTAGTCACATTTCTTGCAAGGCTTATAGTGATGTGCATTTACCGAGAGGGCCCAGAGATACCTCTCCGATAATCGGAGTGACAAATCCTAATCTCGATCTATGCCAACTCAACAAACACCATCGGAGACACCTGTAGAGCATCTTTGTAGTCACCCAGTTATGTTGTGATGTTTGATAGCACACTAAGTGTTCCTCCGGTATTCGGGAGTTGCATGATCTCATAGTCATAGGAACATGTATAAGTTATGGAGAAAGCAACAACAACAAACTAAACGATCATCGTGCTAAGCTAACGGATGGGTCAAGTCAATCACATCATTCTCTAATGATGCGATCCCGTTAATCAAATGACAACTCATGTCTATGGTCTGGAAACATAACCATCGTTGATTCAACGAGCTAGTCAAGTAGAGGCATACTAGTGACACTATGTTTGTCGATGTATTCACACATGTACTAAGTTTCCGGTTAATACAATTCTAGCATGAATAATAAACATTTATCATGATATAAGGAAATATAAATAACAACTTTATTATTGCCTCTAGGGCATAATTCCTTCAGTCTCCCACTTGAACTAGAGTCAATAATCTAGATTACATTGTAATGATTCTAACACCCATGGAGTCTTTGTGCTGATCATGTTTTGCTCGTGAGAGAGTCTTAGTCAACGGGTCTGCAACATTCAGATCCGTATGTATCTTGCAAATCTCTATGTCTCCCTCCTTGACTTGATCGCGGATGGAATTGAAGCATCTCTTGATGTGCTTGGTTCTCTTGTGAAATCTGGATTCCTTTGCCAAGGCAATTGCACCAGTATTGTCACAAAAGATTTTCATTGGACCCGATGCACTAGGTATTACACCTAGATCGGATATGAACTCCTTCATCCAGACTCCTTCATTTACTGCTTCCGAAGTAGCTATGTACTCCGCTTCACACATAGATCCCACCACGACGCTCTGCTTGGAACTGCACCAACTGACAGCTCCACCATTTAATAAAAACACGTATCCGGTTTGTGACTTAGAGTCATCCGGATCAGTGCCAAAGCTTGCATCGACGTAACCATTTACGACGAGCTCTTTGTCACCTCCATATACGAGAAACATATCCTTAGTCCTTTTCAGGTATTTCAGGATGTTCTTGACCGTTGTACAGTGATCCACTCCTGGATTACTTTCGTACCTCCCTGCTAAACTAATAGCAAGGCACACATCAGGTCTGGTACACAACATAGCATATGATAACCCACAAGTATAGGGGATCGCAACAGTTTTCGAGGGTAGAGTATTCAACCCAAATTTATTGATCCGACACAAGGGGAGCCAAAGAATATTCTCAAGTATTAAGAGTTGAGTTGTCACTTCAACCGCACCTGAAAGACTTAATATTTGTAGCAAAGTATTTAGTAGCAAAGTAATATGATGGCAGCGGTAACGGTGGCAAAAGTAACAGTAGCAGTTTTGTAGTGATTGTAACAGTGACAACAGAAAAGTAACTAAGCAAAGATCAATATGTGAATAGCTCGTAGGCAATGGATCAGTGATGGATAATTATGTCGGATGTGATTCCTCATGCAACAGTTATAACATAGGGTGACACAGAACTAGCTCCAGTTCATCAATGTAATGTAGGCATATATTCCGAATATAGTCATACATGCTTATGGAAAAGAACTTGCATGACATCTTTTGCCATACCCTCCCGTGGCAGCGGGGTCCTATTGGAAACTAAGGGATATTAAGGCCTCCTTTTAATAGAGTACCGAAACAAAGTATTAGCACTTAGTGAATACATGAACTCCTCAAACTATGGTCATCACTGGTAAGTATCCCGATTATTGTCACTTCGGGGTTAACGGATCATAACACATAATAGGTGACTATAGACTTGCAAGATAGGATCAAGACTCGCATATATTCATGAAAACATAATAGGTTCAGATCTGAAATCATGGCACTCAGGCCCTAGTGACAACCATTAAGCCTAGCAAAGTCATAGCAACATCAATCTCAGAACATAATGGATACTAGGGATCAAACCCTAACAAAACTAACTCAATTACATGATAAATCTCATCCAACCCATCACCGTCCAACAAGCCTACGATGGAATTACTCACGCACGGCGGTGAACATCACGAAATTGGTGATGGAGGAAGGTTGATGATGACAATGGCGACGGATTCCCCTCTCCGGAGCCCCGAACGGACTCCAGATCAGCCCTCCCGAGAGAGATTAGGGCTTGGCGGCGGCTCCGTAGCGTAAAACACGATGAATCCTTCTCTCTGATTTTTTTCTCCCCGAACATGAATATATAGAGTCGGAGTTGAGGTCGGTGGAGCCTCAGGGGGCCCACGAGACAGGGGTGCGCCCAGGGGGTAGGCGCGCCCCCCACCCTCATGGACAGGGTGTGGGCCCCTAGTCTTGATTCTTTCGCCAGTATTTTTTATATATTCCAAAAATAATCTCCATGAAGTTTCAGTTCATTCCGAGAACTTTTATTTCTGCACAAAAATAACACCATGGCAATTCTGCTGAAAACAACGTCAGTCCGGGTTAGTTCCTTTCAAATCATCCAAGTTAGAGTCCAAAACAAGATCAAATGTGTTTGGAAAAGTAGATACAATGGAGACGTATCAACATACATGATAGAACCTATGGTTGTAGCATAGGGAATGACTTTCATTTTCTCTCTATCTTCTAAAGTGGTCGGGCATTGAGTTTGACTCAACTTCAGACCTTGTAACACAGGCAAGAACCCTTTCTTTGCCTGATCCATTTTGAACTTTTTCAAAACTTTATCAAGGTATGTGCTTTGTGAAAGTCCAGTTAAGCGTCTTGATCTATGTCTATAGATCTTGATGCCCAATATATAAGCAGCTTCACCGAGGTCTTTCATTGAAAAATTCTTATTCAAGTATCCTTATATGCTATTCAGAAATTCAGTATCATTTCTGATCAACAATATGTCATCCACATATAATATCAGAAATGCTACAGAGCTCCCACTCACTTTGTAAATACAGGCTTCTCCAGAAGTCTGTATAAAACCATATGCTTTGATCACACTATCAAAGTGTATATTCCAACTCTGAGAGACTTGCACAAGTCCATAAATGGATCACTGGAGCTTGCACACTTTGTTAGCACCTTTTGGATCGACAAAACCTTCTGGTTGCATCATATACAACTCTTCTTTAAGATATCCATTAAGGAATGCAGTTTTGACATCCATTTGCCAAATTTCATAATCATAAAATGCGGCAATTGCTAACATGATTCGGACGAACTTAAGCATCGCTACGGGTGAGAAGGTCTCATCGTAGTCAAGTCCTTGAACTTGTCGAAAACCTTTTGCAACAAGTCGAGCTTTGTAAAAAGTAACATTACCGTCAGCGTTAGTCTTCTTCTTGAAGATCCATTTATTCTCTATGGCCTGCCGATCGTCGGGCAAGTCAACCAAAGTCCACACTTCGTTCTCATACATGGATCCCATCTCAGATTTCATGGCCTCAAGCCATTTTGCGGAATCTGGGCTCATCATTGCTTCCTCATATTTGTAGGTTCGTCATGGTCAAGTAATGTGACGCCCTCGATTCAACCGTACACCAATCATACACGCAAATGTGTACGATCAAGATCAAGGACTCATGGGAAGATATCACAACAAAACTCTAGACACAAAAATAAAATAATACAAGCTTTATATGACAAGCTAGGGGCCTCGAGGGCTCGAATACATAAGCTCGAATACAAACGAGTCAGCGGACGCAACCATATCTTAGTACAGGCATAAGTTAGACAAGTTTGCCATAAGAAGGCTAGCAAAAAAGCAACAACAATCGAAAAGGCAAGGCCTCCTGCCTGGGAGCCTCCTAACTACTCCTGGTCGTCGGCGGCCTCCATGTAGTGTAAGGAACCCTCGGTGCAGTAGTAATTGTCGGTGGTGTCGTCTGGCTCCTGAGCTCCACCATCTGGTTGCAACATCCGGAAAGAAAGGAAACGGGGAAAAAGAGGGAGCAAAGCAACCGTGAGTACTCATCCAAAGTACTCGCAAGCAAGGATCTACACTACATATGCATCGGTATCAATGAAAGGGGTAGTATCTGTGGACTAACTGCAGAATGCCAGAATAAGAGGGGGAGAAGCTAGTCCTATCGAAGACTAGCGTCTTTTGGAAACCACCATCTTGCAGCAACAGGAGGGAGTAGAGTAGCATACAGTAAAGTAGTAGTAGTGTTATCAACCTCGACCAGAGATCCTTTCTCGACTCCTTGCGAGAAAGCAATCCCAGAGCCTTACTATCCATTTCTCATATCCATGTCTCATCTCAAGTATCCAATTCTAGTTGTATCGATCGGGATACAACTCCAAGTGTCCGTTACCGTAGGATAGGCTATTGATAGATGTTTTCTTCCCTGCAGGGGTGCACCAACTTACCCACCACGCTCGATTAACTCTGGCCGGACACACTTTCCTGGGTCATGCCCGGCCTCGGCCAAACAATACGCCCCAACCCAACCTAGGCTTAATAGAGAGGTCAAGCACGCCGGACTAAACCTATGCCCCCAGGGGTCTTGGGCCATCGCCCCGGGAACTCCTGCACGTTGCGTGGGCGGCCGGTGAGCAGACCTAGCTACCTCCTTAAAAAGGCAGGAGCTTACCAGTCCAACCCGACGCGCGCCGCTAAGTAGCTGACGTCTAATAAGCTTCAGCTGATTCATACGATGCAGAACGCCCATACAATGCCCACGTGATGGTTAGTGCTATTAGGCCAGAGGCCCCTCGGATCAAATATCCAAATCGTAGTGGATTAGGAACGCGCGGTAACAAGCAGAGACTCACGAAAGATGTGACCCCGCCGCCCCGTGTCGAGGACTTGTGGCAAGGGCTAAGAATGCCCGGCCACGCCTCGTAAGTATCTCGCGGGCACCTTCCAGGTCAACCCATCCCCACATCACTCGCTATTAAGC
The DNA here is from genome assembly GCF_003073215.2 of Triticum urartu. Classification (NCBI taxonomy): domain Eukaryota; kingdom Viridiplantae; phylum Streptophyta; class Magnoliopsida; order Poales; family Poaceae; genus Triticum; species Triticum urartu. The sequence goes on along the minus strand of NC_053023.1, from coordinate 686,333,777 downwards.
TCGCGTGGGTACCCCTCAGGGCCGACCCGTCTTTACTAACATGGTTCAGTGTAAAGTCATAGTAATCATAGTAACTGTGTGTCCAAACATCAAGGGGAAAACCCGAGGAATCACCCCCGGTGAATTCCACTCGATGTAATCATCAAGGTGAACATAAGAGGATCCACCCTCGAGGTTCACACTTGAGGGGTTACACGATAGAGCCGTAACGGAAGTGGTTAAGGAGGAAATCACCCTCGACGACCTCGACCGTAAAGCTACACTACAGAGATCTCATCAGGAGTGATGTAAGAGGTTCCACCCTCGGCACTCGATGGTAACTCTGCGCAGTCGTACAACTAGGGGGTGATGTGCGGTGTCGGGGCCTGGACGTCGATCACGTTGATCGAGTCATCGAACATAAAGCGAGGCAACTGGGACAAGGTGGGGTCACTAATGGATCTCTAACCAACCTATACGAAGCAGTTTAGGATAAGCAGGTAAGGTATGAAAGCAGGTAACAACAACAGGCTATGCATCAGAGTAGGATCATACAGAAAGCAGTAGCAGTTGTAATGCAAGCATGAGAGGGAAAGAAATGGGCGATATAGGAATGCTCAAGGAGGGTTTGTTTTCCTGGTTGCTCTGGCAAGGAGGGGTCGTCGTCGACGTAGTCGATCTTAGGGGCAGCATCGGTCTCGGGGTCTACCGGAGAGAAGAGGGGGAAGAAACAGTAAATACAGAGCAAAAAGATGCATGACAGGCAATATGCAGCGCTAGGGGTGCTCTAACATTGTACTACGCGATACCAGCGAAGGGGGAAAACATCCGGGAAAGTTTTCCCGAAGTCCGGAATTTTCGGGTAGATGAAACAGAGGGGAAAAGTTACAGGTTCGTTATGCTAGGGGCGTGTGGCAGACGATCGGACCGTGTATTCGGATTCGTCTCGTCGTTCTGAGCAACTTTCATGTACAAAGTATTTTCATCCGACTTACGGTTTATTTTATATGATTACTCAAAGACTTAACTAATTTCTAAAATTAATAAAAAAAATCTAAAAGGAGATATTACATTAACATGACGTCATCATGACATGAACAGTCAACTGTACAGTTGACTTGGTCAAACTGACAACCGAGGCCCGCCCATCATTGCCTCACTATCGTATCTCATTTTTAACAGGATATCTAAGGGGAGGGTCCCACTGTCATAGCCATTTTAATGTAATCCTAGTGGTTAATTAAGTTAATTAATTAAATTGCTAATTAATTAATTATTTTTACAACTCTTTATTTTTTTCTTTTACGTTTCTCCAGGGGCGAGACCCACTCGTCATGGACCCATGGGAGGGCAGACATGCCCGGCCTCACAGAGGAGGCCGGCAACGTTCACGGCGGTTTGGGGTCACAGCAAAAAGGGGGCGGCGTCGATGCGGTGCCATGGCGGGGAGAGCGGCAGCGCGTAGCAGCGAGGCAGCAGCAGCATCATGCAGCGGTGGAGCGGGATGGAAGGAGGCAGCGGCAGCGTCAATCGGCGGCAGCAGCAGGCGAGGCACGCGCGCGGGGTGTGAGCAGGCGCGATGCGAGCACGCGGCACGTCCGGGTACGGCGCGGCGGACGACATCTACGACGGGGAGGGGGGATCAGAAGGCGAGGTGAGGGTTACTCACCCCCGTTGTAGGGGATCGAGGGCCGGCGAGGCTTGTGGGAGTCCGACAAAGGAGAGTCGGGGACGAGGCAGTCCGGCGATGATGGGCGGCATCGGCGACGGCAAACAACATCGAGCGATGGGGGCACTGGCTGCCGTCGGGGCCGAGGCGAGGGCCGTCGCGGCGGTGTCGTGGAGGCGGGGTCAGGGCGACGTGGATAGCCCGGATCCAGCGAAGAGAGGGGGAGGAGTGAAGGAAGGCGAGGCGTCCGGTGAGGAGGGGGATTCTTTGGGCGGCGAGTGGCGTTCGACGGGGCCGTGGCAACTGTCCCGATCCAAATCCTAGACGGGATCGGGTGAGGGAGGGGGAGTGGGAATGAGGAGGAGTGGAGGGTCGTGCGTGGGGTGGGGGGGGGGTGAGGGTTAAGGGAAGGGAGTGGCCTAATAGGCTAGGGGAGCGGGAGAGTGCGCCGGCGGGGTCGAGGCCCAGTGGGGAAAATGGGGGGGGGGTTCCTTTTCTCTATTTTTATTTCTTTTATTATTATTTTTAAAAGGATAGCTCACTATTTTGCAACTATTCCGAGCACCATATGACTTGTAAAATGTGCCACATGCCACAATAAATGCTTTGCAATATTGTGAAGTTGCACAAGATTGTTTTGAGCATTTGGAAATGTTTAAGAACTTTTAGAAATTGAAAAAGCCAATTTAATTGTTGTTGGACCACTCAAATAATTTCCAGGAGCATTTTTGGAATCCAACAGAGGTAGGTTTCATCATGACAAATACTTAGAGAATATTTGCCATAGTGTGAACTATTTTTCTGGCTCATTTGAAGATGAAAATAATTGGCTTACAATTTGAATTGAATTGGACTTGATTTTTGGACAAGTGGCATTTTGGCTTAGGAAAGCATGATAACAAGGCATTATTAGGGGGGATTAGTGTAGCATGATACTGGGGGTGTTACAAATCTCCTCCACTACAAGAAATCTCGTCCCGAGATTTAAGAGGTGGAGTAAGGAAAAAGACTCGGGAAGGACGGAGCTCAACACAAGATAGGTACGCGGGGACTATGGCAGCGAACGTGGCATAGAGACATCTCTCGAGTTGAAACTTAAGAAAACAACGAGAGCAAAATATGAAGGTACAATAGGAAGTTTCAAGCGAATGGACAAACGATCGATACCTGAACAGAGTGTGAGAAGGGGGTTCAGAGCATTGGGAATAGATCATCTCTGGGACGGTGGCTCGTGACAACACACAAAGCCAAGAGCAAATGATACTTCGGAATAAAGGATATACAGGAGAGTCAGGTTCCGATCCTATGGAACTGTGGGTTATGGGCCCACCATGTGGGTTAAAATAGAAGGAGCGATGGCATCTTGCACGGTCATGATAGCAAGGCATGTCAGAGGGTAGCCTGTCAATTATGTCGGCAACAACGTCGGTACCAAGGGCGAGGGACGAAGAGAACCATTATCCTGCTCGTTGAACGAGGCAGGCCATTAGGCAAAGTTCTCGTCCATCGGTGGCTACCGGAATGTCATCAACAATAGTAACAGGGTCTTACTAACAGAGTTGTACACCGAGGTGCTTACAAAAGCAGTGACTTATTACTTGTTAGATCATATAAACCTCAAGAAGGTTTAAACAAAACAATGGAAAGGAAAATGTGATTATCAGACTAAACAGAACAATGGAAAGGAAAATGTGTTTAAACACATAATTCAAGGGGTTTATCATTCCCAAGGACAAGCAGCGCATCATATCCATGACGAGATATAATTGTTGAAAACCCTTTAGGAAAGGGGAGAGAATTTCATGACATTACCCATACAACGGTGTTTGGATAAAAAAACTTAGCATTGCGCTTCCAATGCTCTTGTTGAGGTTTGAGTACTACAGTCATGCTTACAGATGGCATTGGCATGGTCTTCAAGCAAAGGTCAGACTTTGGATACACAAAGGATCCATCGGAAACCACTTAGAAAATAAGTCATACAATTTCAGCAAGGAAAAGATGAGGGTGTGGCCGACGGGCTCAGCAACAATCCATCAACATGTCAAAAAGGATGTATTTCCAAAATTATATGAACAAGTTTGTGTTGGGGAAGGCAAGGATGTTGTCGATGATAACACAAATCATCGAGGGGCAAGGATTGCATTTCTCATCATGAATTCGATTAATATCCTGGAAAAGCTCAGAATGTTGATGATGATCACGACACATTTGTCGAGAGATTTCATGAAGATGTAATCGATCGGCGATGACATCCAGTCAAAGGAATGATGAAGTGAAGGGTTATTAGAACCATGGGTACGGCACAAACTTGAAATTAAGCTTGCTGTTCAAGGCGAAATGATAAGGTGAGGAAGATCGGCGTAAGCTTAGCTCATCGTTGGAAGTTGCTCCGGGCATAAGGACCAGGTAGCACAGTTAAAAGTTGACACGATAAAAATATAGCAGATCATGCTAGGAATGATGTGATAGGGTATAAAGCTTCCCAGTATCAAGTACTAGGTGTAATGCCAGGAGGTAAATCAGAGTAGAGGTCGGACGGGGGAAATGATTTGCAGAGGATAAGTAATTTTAACTTACCCAGTAAATGGGATCAAGGAGAAAATATGGTCGGGGCCATAACTGCAAGGGATTCAATTTACGATACCGGAAGAATTATCCAAATGATCAAATATCCTTGCAAGAAGCTTTCATGATAAGTTCCACACCATGTCCGTGGGCATGAACACAAAGGTTCAGGGTCGACTCCCACTTCTATAATGCATAACCTTTCATTTTACTTCTCGCTCTTGATGAAGCTGTAGTATTGAAATTTTATCTGATGAAAAGCCAGTAGAGTATAACTGGCATAACTTTCGAGTTCACACAGATTAGGGAAGGCATAGGTTCAACCCATCGGGGCATCTTAGGAACATATATCATAAATTCCAAGAATAATTAACACAAGCTCGGTAGTAGAGCATGATTGAGAAAGTGGAGGATACAATTTACCAAAAGCATTATGTATCCGAGGAAAGGCTCACAAGCTTACTGAATATGAAGGACATTGTCGTATAAAATCCAAAAAAAGGTCTAGTGGTCCACAAGGGATCTGATGTGAGCATCCGTATTCAACCAGAGGAAGAAATAATGCAAGGAGATCAAATTATAGAAACAACTGACTAATTCAAATCTCGAATGCAAAGGGAATTATGATTTCCAAAACAAGGGATCAGAAGAAGAGGCTCGGATCAAAGACAATTAAGTAGAATAGACATAGATCGACAATCAATCAAGGTTTGATTTGTCGAACACCAGCTCATGTCCGAGGTGACGTCTGAGCCAAAAGGAAGAATTCTAATTAGGTCTGATGATCGCGAGTATTCCCAAACAAATCGAATCAATTGCTCGAAATTACGATGACAAAGGATGTTAATGAGTATTGCTAGACATATGGAAGTAACCATATTGCAAGCAGATAAGTATTAGTAGAGCAATAGTTGGAGAGGATTATTGAAAGATCAGATAGTACTTCAAAGTATCTTGTGAATCACTTGATCAACTAGGAATGAAAAAATCCTCAAAAAGTGTGAGGAATTATTCATAGGGGCATTCATGCGGCAAGGAACTGTAGGGTAGTAAGCATAAAGGATTCTCGGCACATCAAAGAGTATTTCAGGACATCTTGTAATAACAAGATCAGTTGGGGATGAAGGTATGAATGACAATGTAGGTAGTTACTCATAAGGATTTTTCGATGGTAGGGAATTGCAAAGGCAACAGGCACAAAGTCTCGAGAGAATGTCGTAGAGTATCTTCGGAATCTTCTGATGCAGCAGGCGATCATCTGAAATAAGGGGCTCTCCGGGCGGATGTGATCATGAGATCCTAATGTTCGAGTTAGTAAAACCATTTAACTAGAATAGAAGAGAGATCAGAGTCCCAGATTATAGATGGGGAGTAAAAGATCCTAATACCACCCAATGGCGACGTGGGCCCCTGGGCCACACAACCATGTTAGTAAAACAGTTTTCAAATACTAGACTCAACTTCGGCCAAGGAGTTGGAAAGGGGGGTACCTACAGGCAGTCGGCTCTGATACCAACTTGTGACGCCCTCGATTCAACCGTACACTAATCATACACGCAAATGTGTACGATCAAGATTAAGGACTCATGGGAAGATATCACAACACAACTGTAGACACAAAAATAAAATAATACAAGCTTTATATTACAAGCCAGGGGCCTCGAGGGCTCGAATACATAAGCTTGAATACAAACGAGTCAGCGGAAGCAACCATATCTGAGTACAGACATAAGTTAGACAAGTTTGCCTTAAGAAGGCTAGCACAAAAGCAACAACAATCGAAAAGGCAAGGCCTCCTGCCTGGGAGCCTCCTAACTACTCCTGGTCGTTGATACGTCTCCAACATATCTATAATTTTTGGTTGTTCCATGCTATTATTTTATCAACCTTGGATGTTTTATATGCATTTATATGCTATTTTATATGATTTTTGGGACTAACCTATTAACCTAGAGCCCAGTGCTAGTTTATTTCTTTCCTTGTTTTAGAGTATCGAAGAAAAGGAAAATCAAACGGAGTCCAATTGACCTGAAACTTCACGTAACTTATTTTTGGAAAGAAAGCCATACTGGAGACTTGGAGTGCACGTCAGGGGATCAACGAGGAAGCCACGAGGCAGGGGGCGCGCCCACCCCCTGGGCACGCCCTCCACCCTCGTGGTCCCCTCGTGGCTCCCCGGATGTATTTCTCCCGCCTATATATATACATATACCCTAAAACTATCGGGGAGCACAATAGATCGGGAGTTCTGCCGCCAGAAGCCTCCATAGCCACCGGAAGCCAATCTAGACCCGTTCTGGCACCCTGCCAGAGGGGGAATCCCTCTCCGGTGGCCATCTTCATCATCCCGATGCTTAAGGTGTTATTCCAGTACGAACTCTAGGGCTGTTTGTGACACTTATAGGAATAGCCCAACGGATTGATTGGAAAGAATAACTTTGAGGTGGTTTCGTACCCTACCATAATCTCTTCGTTTGTTCTCCGCTATTAGTGACTTTGGAGTGACTCTTTGTTGCATGTTGAGGGATAGTTATGTGATCCAATTATGTTATTATTGTTGAGAGAACTTGCACTAGTGAAAGTATGAACCCTAGGCCCTTGTTTTAACGCATTGCAATACCGTTTGTGCTCACTTTTATCATTTGTTACCTTGCTGTTTTTTTATTTTCTGATTACAAAAACCATTATCTACTATCCATATACCACTTGTATCACCATCTTTTCGCCGAACTAGTGCACCTATACAATTTACCATTGTATTGGGTGTGTTGGGGACACAAGAGACTCTTTGTTATTTGGTTGCAGGGTTGCTTGAGAGAGACCATCTTCATCCTACGCCTCCTACGGATTGATAAACCTTAGGTCATCCACTTGAGGGAAATTTGCTACTGTCCTACAAACCTCTGCACTTGGAGGCCCAACAACGTCTACAAGAAGAAGGTTGTGTAGTAGACATCAAGCTCTTTTTTGGTGCCGTTGCCGGGGAGGTTAACGCTTGAAGGTATATCTTTAGATCTTGCAATCGAATCTTTTTGTTTCTTGTTTTAGCACTAGTCTAGTTTATAAAAGAAAACTATAAAAAATGGAATTTGAGTTTACCTCATACGCTTCATCTTTTTAATATCTTTCGTGAGTATGATGGAAAGGAAAATTGTGCCAAAGTGTTAGAAGAAGAATGCATTAAAATGTTTGGCACTAAATCTTTAAATGATGAGCATGATTGCAATGTTGTTAGTACGAACTCCTTGAATATCCATAGTACTAATGATGATTGCACTAGTTATGATGAAAATATGTCTTATAAGCATGTCAATTTTTGTGGAGTGCATTGGGTTTGTAAGTACACACCAAATAGGGAAGATAGATATTCCAAGAGGCATAAGTACTTAGAAATTAAATTGTTGCAAGAAAGGCTAGATGATTGTGCTGAAAATTTAAATTTTCTTGGCCGTACTTGTGGACTTTGCAATGAACAGGGTCATTTAGCTATCCGATGTAAATTGTTTCATGATCTAATCATGTTCAGAAATTGTGATGACTTGATTTCCCTTGAACATTATAATGAACTCAGTTTGCTTATGGGTTACGAAGAAATGGAATGTATAACTAAGCATCTTCCAGAATTTTCCTGTTATAAACTTCTTGGTTTTGATCTAGAGGAAATTTATATGTATTGTGCGGTGAATTGCATTGAAAATCCTTATATTGCAAATTACATAAAGAAAAGAAAGCAAATAGAAGATGAAGAGAACACTAATGAAAGGGAAGAGACTTCTCAATATTCTCCTATTATTTCTTATGATGAATCAGGTAATGAGGAGGAGCCTCCTATTCAACCAATCTCATTAATAAGGAGCTCCAAAAAGAGGATTGAACCCACACATGATGTGGTGACGAAGAAGAAAAGAAAAAGGAAGAGAGGTAAAAAGATATCTCCCCCAAATAATGCTACTCCTATTACTATTGTGCCTCATGAAAATATAATTGTTGAAGATAATGATACTTCTTATGATATTGAAAATCTTTTTGGCACTTGCTTGGAAGAATATGATAATTGCTATACTATTGGTGCTATCCATACTATTAATGATGAGAGTGATTATGCTTATGATATGAAAAGGGCCAAGCTTGGGGATGCTATGTTTGATGAAGATGATGTTATTGAGAATATATTTGCTTCAATTAATGTTTTTCCCAAGCTTGGGGATGCTACGTTTAATGAAGATGATATTTTTAGTCTCTCAAGTTTTGATATGCAAATTTATAATGATGATAGCATGCCTCCTACCTATGATGATTATTGTGATGATACTTATGCTATAAAAAGTAGTGATTATATTTATAAAACTTTTCATGATTATGATTACCCCTTTTCTGAACATTACTCTTTTAATGTGGAAACAATTTATAGTATTCGAGTCACTTATGATACTCCCACTATTCCAAATGAGAAGAATTTTGCTTATGTGGAGAGTAATAAAAATTCTATGCTTGTAGATCATGAAAAGAATGCTTTAGGTGCTGGTTATATTGTTGAATTCATTCATGATGCTACTGAAAATTATTATGAGGGAGGAATATATTCTTGTAGGAATTGCAATAATATCAAGTTTCCTCTCTATGTGCTTAAAGTTTTGAAGTTATGCTTGTTTTGCCTTCCTATGCTAGTTGATTATTGTTCCCATAAGTTGTTTGCTCACAAAATCCCTATGCATAGGAAATTGGTAGAATTAAATGTGCTAGCCATATTCTTCATGATGCTCTCTTTATGTTTCAATTCTTATCCTTTATGTGAGCATCATTGAAATCATCATGCCTAGCTAGGGGCGTTAAACGATAGCGCTTGTTGGGAGGCAACCCAACTTTATTTTTGTTCCTTGCTTTTTTCTCCTGTTTAGTAATAAATAATTTATCTAGCCTCTGTTATGATTGTGTTTTTTATGTTTTAATTAGTTTTTGTGCCAAGTAGAAACGTTGGGAAGACTTGGGGAAAGTCTTGTTGATCTTGCTGTAAAAAACAGAAACTTTAGCGCTCACGAGAATTGCTGCCATTTTTATTTGGAGACTGATATTTAGTTAATTCTTTTTTCAGATGATTAATAGATAAATTCCTCACGTCCATAAATTTATTTGAGAATTTTATGAGTTCCAGAAGTATACGTTTGATCCATATTACTACAGACTGTTCTGTTTTTGACAGATTCTGTTTTCCGTGTGTTGTTTGCTTATTTTGATAAATCTATGAGTAGTATCGGAGGGTATGGACCATAGATAAGTTTGAATACAGTATACATTACACCAATATGAATAAAGAATGAGTTCATTACAGTACCTAAGTGGTGATTTATTTTGTTATACTAACGGAGCTTACGAGTTTTCTGTTAAGTTTTGTGTTGTGAAGTTTTCAAGTTTTGGGTAAAGATTTGATGGTCTATGGAATAAGGAGTGGCAAGAGCCTAAGCTTGGGGATGCCCAAGGCACACCAAGGCAATATTCAAGTACAACCAAGAGCCTAAGCTTGGGGATGCCCCGGATGGCATCCCCTCTTTCGTCTTCGTTCATCCGTAACTTTACTTGGAGCTATATTTTTATTCGTCACATGATATGTGTTTCGCTTGGAGTTTCATTTTATTTTATTTAGTTTTTCTTGCTGTTTGAATAAAATACCAAGATATGAAATTCTTAAATGTTAGAGAGTCTTCACATAGTTGCATAATTATTCGACTACTCATTGATCTTCACTTACATCTTTCGGAGTAGTTTGTCATTTCCCCTAGTGTTTCACTTATATCTTTTAGAGCACGGCGGTGGTTTTATTTTGAAGAAATAGATGAACTCTCATGCTTCACTTATATTATTTTGAGAGTCTTAAACAGCATGGTAGTTTGCTTTGGTTATGAAACTAGTCCTAATATGATGGGCATCCAAGAGGGGTATAATAAAAACCTTCATATAAGGTGCATTGAATACTATGAGAAGTTTGATACTTGATGATTGTTTTGAGATATGAAGATGGTGATATTAGAGTCATGCTAGTTGAGTAGTTGTGAATTTGAGAGATACTTGTGTTAAAGTTTGTGATTCCCATAGCATGCACTTATGGTGAACCGTTATGTGATGAAGTCGGAGCATGATTTATTTATTGATTGTCTTCCTTATGAGTGGCGGTCGGGGATGAGCGATGGTCTTTTCCTACCAATCTATCCCCCTAGGAGCATGCACGTAGTACTTTGTTTCGATAACTAATAGATTTTTGCAATAAGTATGTGAGTTCTTTATGACTAATGTTGAGTCCATGGATTATACGCACTCTCACCCTTCCATCATTGCTAGCCTCTCTAGTACCGCACAACTTTCGCCGGTACCATAAACCCACCATATACCTTCCTCAAAACAGCCACCATACCTACCTATTATGGCATTTCCATAGCCATTCCGAGATATATTGCCATGCAACTTTCCACCGTTCCGTTTATTATGACACGCTTCATCATTGTCATATTGCTCTGCATGATCATGTAGTCGACATCGTATTTGTGGCAAAGCCACCGTTCATAATTCTTTCATACATGTCACTCATGAGTCATTACGCATCTCGGTACACCGCCGGAGGCATTCATATAGAGTCATATCTTGTTCTAAGTATCGAGTTGTAATTCTTGATTTGTAAGTAAATAAAAGTGTGATGATCATCATTATTAGAGCATTGTCCCAGTGAGGAAAGGATGATGGAGACTATGATTCCCCCACAAGTCGGGATGAGACTCCGGACTAAAAACAAAAATAGGCCATAAAAAAGAGAAAAGGCCCAAATAAAAAAAAGTGGCCATAAAAAAATAGAAAAGGCCCAAATAAAAAAAATAAAAAAGAGAGAAAAAGAGAGAAGGGGCAATGCTACTATCCTTTTACCATACTTGTGCTTCAAGGTAGCTCCGTGATCTTCATGATAGAGAGTTTCCTATGTTGTCACTTTCATATACTAGTGGGAATCTTTCATTATAGAACTTGGCTTGTATATTCCAATGATGGGCTTTGTCAAAATGCCCTAGGTCTTCGTGAGCAAGCGAGTTGGATGCACACCCACTTAGTTTCTTTTTGAGCTTTCATACACTTATAGCTCTAGTGCATCTGTTGCATGGCAATCCCTACTCACTCACATTGATATCTATTGACGGGCATCTCCATAGCCCGTTGATACGCCTAGTTGGTGTGAGACTATCTTCTCCTTTTTTGTCTTATCCACAACCACCATTCTATTCCACCTATAGTGCTATGTCCATGGCTCACGCTCATGTATTGCATGAAGATTGAAAAAGTTTGAGAACATCAAAAGTATGAAACAATTCCTTGGCTTGTCATCGGGGTTGTGCATGATTTAAATACTTTGTGTGGTGAAGATGGAGCATAGCCAGACTATATGATTTTGTAGGGATAGCTTTCTTTGGCCATGTTATTTTGAGAAGACATAATTGCTTAGTTAGTATGCTTGAAGTATTATTATTTTTATGTCAATATTAAACTTTTGTCTTGAATCTTATGGATCTGAATATTCATGCCACAATAAAGAAGATTACATGGATAAAGATGTTAGGTAGCATTCCACATCAAAAATTCTGTTTTTATCATTTACCTACTCGAGGACGAGCAGGAATTAAGCTTGGGGATGCTGATACGTCTCCAACGTATCTATAATTTTTGATTGTTCCATGCTATTATATTATCAACATTGGATGTTTTATATGCATTTATATGCTATTTTATATGATTTTTGGGACTAACCTATTAACCCAGAGCCCAGTGGCAGTTTCTTTTTTCCCCTTATTTTAGAGTATCGCAGAAAAGGAAAATCAAACGGAGTCCAATTGACCTGAAACTTCACGGAACTTATTTTTGGAAAGAAAGCAATACCGAAGACTTGGAGTGCGTGTCAGGGGATCAACGAGGAAGCCACGAGGCAGTGGGGCGCGCCCACCCCCTGGGCGCGCCCTCCCCCCTTGTTGGGGATATGATTACTGGAGGTAAACCGGCTAGGAGTGGCCGGGTTAGCTCCACGAAGATAGAAGCCCATGAAGATGTGAGGACGGAGGCGCTTTACAAAGGCCCAAGGCCCAAAGGCGGGTTAAAGGCCTGTAGTTGTAAACCGACTCTTTCATGTAACTTGTATTGTAAGTTAGAGGAATAGAGACCGAGCCCATCACGTTTATGATCCGGCCTTGGGACTCTGTAGACCGGCGGGCGTCAACCTATGTATATAAAGGGACGACCCAGCAGCGGTTTAGGGACAACAGATAACTACTCGACAGCCAGGCAAAGCGGATTCGCTCCCTGGTCATCGAAACCCTAGCAATACCAATCACAACGAGACGTAGGCTTTTACCTTCAACAAAGGGGCCGAACTATAAAATCCCTCGTGTCCCCTTGTCCGGTTTAACGCCTTTAAGCTAACCCGTAGTGATGGCTCCACGACTAAGTCCTTTCGCGAGGACATCTGCCGTGACAAACCCACGATAGTTGGCGCCCACCGTGGGGCCATCGCACGATGGTTTTGAGTTCTTGAAGGGCAGCTTTGATGGACTCAAGGGATACGCTGTGGGCCGGATGACGAAGAATCACCGCGGCAAGCTCTACATTGACGACGTAGGATGGGGTCCCGAGGCCGGTTCAATCGAATACGGGTACCGGGTCCCCTTTGGTGGGATTCACGTCTTCATCGGCAAGATCGGCGAACCGGGCCCTGAGCCGGACACCTGCACCGACATCATCGAGACGGCTCAGTGTGCAAGCCCTTTCCCGGTTCAGCCTGCAGCAAGGCATGTTTTGGAAGGTGTCATCCATGGAGCGGAATATGAGGATGGGACGGCATCTGATGGAGAAACCGTTGTCTATTCTGACGAAGAGTCTTCAACTGGAGAGACCGAATCGCTGTGTCAGTTGCAGGACGGCCGGATTAGCGGTGGTTCCGATGGCAACAGTATTCCGGACCCCCTCGATCTGCCAAACCGAGTCGCTATCTTCATGGCCGGTACACAATCAACACCCCACTCATCAACCGCGGCGGCAATGCTCTCCGGTTCAGCGCCAGCAACGCCAACGGGAGCAGGGGGCTATGCGCCGCCTCCGGCTCAAGTTCTGTCTGATTTGTTCGACGCTTTGGCAGCATTGATGGCCGCGGAGGTGGACGTAGCAGCCCGGGATCAGCACAATGCGGAGATTGCAAAGGTGAAAGACCAGATAACTCAGGCTAAAGCGGACCTAGCGGCAGAGAACGCTAGGATGGCTACAGAATCGGCCAAGTTGGAAGCTCAGGCTTACCGGCTTCGGCTGGATCAGAATGCCTCAGATGAAGTCATGAGAAGAAGATACTGGTCGCATCTCCCGCCGGGTTATGAGCCAAGAAATCTCTTCAACACGCCAGGAGAAGGAACCAGTAACCAGCCAGTGTTAAACCGTACGGAGGCGCCGGGAACAGGAGCGCCGGTTCAGCCGCGCACGATGGACCCACCTCGTCAAAACAACATTGTGCCATAGTATGTTCCGACGCCCCCGGGGCATTACTCCAACCCGTTGGACAACATTGTGGCCGCCGCTTCACGATTGACAGCCCTCCCAACCGATGGCGAGTCACCGGTTGCGATTGAGGCACGACGGGCCAGAGAGCTCCTTCAAACAGCTTTAAACCAGCGCAGGCTTATTCGCATAGTCTCGAGAGGATTCATTCCACCCCCCCGCCCGAGCCGAAGCTACAACAGGCACGTTGAGGATGAACCGGCCGTATCAAGCAGTGCACATCGCCGTAACTTGCCGCGAGGGCACAACCCGACTGGTGGAGGTGCTAACGCGCAGGATGTGGTGGATCATGGTCGTGCACATTGAGAGGCCGAGTTAGCAGCTCTGCATGCAACTCGTCAACCTACTCCGGTTCACCCTACCGCTTCAGTGGAGCCAGGTGTTGTCTTTGGTTCTTTAGGGGTGCCGTGTCTCACCCCCGCTTTACGTAATATGCGACTGCCCAATGATTTTAAAGGCCCTCGTAAGGTGCCCAATTACACCGCCGATTTGCAACCAGGGTCATGGGTTGAAAGTTATGAGATGGCAATGGAGATGTTGGATTTGGATGAAGCAGTGTGTGCTAAATACTTCACCATGATGTTGGAGGGGACAGCTCGTACTTGGTTAAAGAGCTTACCAGTTAACTCAGTCGGATCATGGGCCGAGTTAAAACACCGGTTTATCCAGAATTTTAAGGATACTTGTAAGCAGCCTATGTCAATTTTGGACCTGTCCTCTTGTGTCCAAGAGGATGGGGAGTCTACCACCCATTGGGTGAAGCGGGTCTCAGCTATTTTGCATTCGTCGGATCGCATCAATGCGGACACAACAGTGTTAACGTTGGAGGGTAATTGCCGGTTTCTACCGTTAAAACAGAAGTTAGGAAGGCTCAAACGTCACTGCATTGATATGGTGATGTCTACTACACAACCTTCTTCTTTTAGACGTTGTTGGGCCTCCAAGTGCAGAGGTTTGTAGGACAGTAGCAAATTTCCCTCAAGTGGATGACCTAAGGTTTATCAATCCGTAGGAGGTGTAGGATGAAGATGGTCTCTCTCAAGCAACCCTGCAACCAAATAACAAAGAGTCTCTTGTGTCCCCAACACACCCAATACAATGGTAAATTGTATAGGTGCACTAGTTCGGCGAACAGATGGTGATACAAGTGCAATATGGATAGAAGATAATAGTTTTTGTAATCTGAAAATATAAAAACAGCAAGGTAACTAATGGTAAAAGTGAGCATAAACGGTATTGCAATGATAGGAAACAAGGCCTAGGGTTCATACTTTTGCTAGTGTAGGTTCCCTCAACAATGATAACATAATTGGATCACATAACTATCCCTCAACATGCAACAAAGAGTCACTCCAACGTCACTAATAGCGGAGAACGAACGAAGAGATTATGGTAGGGTACGAAACCACCTCAAAGTTATTCTTTCCAATCAATCTGTTGGGCTATTCCTATAAGTGTCACAAACAGCCCTAGAGTTTGTACTAGAATAACACCTTAAGACACAAATCAACCAAAACTCTAATGTCACCTAGATACTCCAATGTCACCTCAAGTATCCGTGGGTATGATTATACGATATGCATCACACAATCTCAGATTCATCTATTCAACCAACACATAGGACCTCAAAGAGTTCCCCAAAGTTTCTACCAGAGAATCACGACGAAAACGTGTGCCAACCCCTATGCGTAGGTTCATGGGCGGAACCCGCAAGTTGATCACCAAAACATACAGCAAGTGGATCATGTGATATCCCATTGTCACCACAGATACGCACGGCAAGACATACATCAAGTGTTCTCAAATCTTTAAAGACTCAATCCGATAAGATAACTTCAAAGGGGAAACTCAATCCATTACAAGAGAGTAGAGGGGGGGGGGAGAAACATCATATGATCTAAATATAATAGCAAAGCTCGCGATACATCAAGATCGTACCACCTCAAGAACACGAGAGAGAGAGAGAGATCAAACACATAGCTACTGGTACATACCCTCAGCCCCGAGGGAGAACTACTCCCTCCTTGTCATGGAGAGCTCCGGGATGATGAAGGTGGCCACCGGAGAGGGATTGCCCCCTCCAGCAGGGTGCCAGAACGGGTCTAGATTGGCTTTCGGTGGCTACGAAGGCTTCTGGCGGCGGAACTCCCGATCTATTGTGTTCTCTGATGTTTTTAGGGTATATGGAGATATATATACGCAGAAGAAGTACGTCAGGGGGGCCACGAGGGGCCCACGAGGGTGGAGGGCCGTCCCCTGCCTCGTGGCCTCCTCGTAGGTCCCCTGACGTGCACTCCAAGTTTTCTGGGCTTCTTTCCTTCCAAAAATAAGTTCCATGAAGTTTCAGGTCAATTGGACTCCGTTTGATTTTCCTTTTCTGCGATACTCTAAAACAAGGAAAAACAGAAACTGGCACTGGGCTCTGGGTTAATAGGTTAGTCCCAACAATAATACAAAATAGCATATAAAACATCCAAGGTTGATAATATAATAGTATGGAACAATGAAAAATTATAGATACATTGGAGACGTATCAGCATCCCCAAGCTTAATTCCTACTCGTCCTCGAGTAGGTAAATGATAAAAACAGAATTTTTGATGTGGAATGCTACCTAACATATTTCTCTAAGTAATTCTCTTTATTGTAGCATGAATGTTCAGATCCATAAGATTCAAGACAAAAGTTTAATATTGACATAAAAATAATAATACTTCAAGCATACTAACTAAGCAATCATGTCTTCTCAAAATAACATGGCCAAAGAAAGCTATCCCTACAAAATCATATAGTCTGGCTATGCTCTATCTTCACCACACAAAATATTTAAATCATGCACAACCCTGATGACAAGCCAAGGAATTGTTTCATACTTTTGATGTTCTCAAACTTTTTCAATCTTCACGCAATACATGAGCGTGAGCCATGGATATAGCACTATAGGTGGAATAGAATGGTGGTTGTGGAGAAGACAAAAAGGAGAAGATAGTCTCACATCAACTAGGCGTATCAACGGGCTATGGAGATGCCCATCAATAGATATCAATGTGAGTGAGTAGGAATTGCCATGCAACGGATGCACTAGAGCTATAAATGTATGAAAGCTCAGCAAAACAAACTAGTGGGTGTGCATCCAACTCGCTTTCTCGCGAAGACCTAGGGCATTTTGAGGAAGCCCATCATTGGAATATACAAGCTAAGTTCTATAATGAAAGATTCCCACTAGTATATGAAAGTGACAACATAGGAGACTCTCTATCATGAAGATCATGGTGCTACTTTGAAGCACAAGTGTGGTAAAAGGATAGTAACATTGTCCCTTCTCTCTTTTTCTCTCATTTTTTGGGCCTTCTCTTTTTTATGGCCTTTCTATTTTTTCTGGGCCTTCTCTTTTTTATGGACTTTCTCTCTTTTTATTCCTCACTTGGGATAATGCTCTAATAATGATGATCATCACACTTCTATTTATTTACAACTCAATGATTACAACTCGATACTAGAACAAAGTATGACTCTATATGAATGTCTTCGACGATGTACCGGAATATGCAATGAATCAAGAGTGACATGTATGAAAGAATTATGAATGGTGGCTTTGCCACAAATACGATGTCAACTACATGATCATGCAAAGCAATATGACAATGATGAAGCGTGTCATAATAACGGAACGGTGGAAAGTTGCATGGCAATATATCTCGGAATGGCTATGGAAATGCCATAATAGGTAGGTATGGTTGCTATTTTGAGGAAGATATATGGTGGGTTTAAGGTACCGGCGAAATTTGCACCAATTCTCAATGTGAGAAAGGGCAATGCACGGTACCAAAGAGGCTAGCAAGGATGGAAGGGTGAGAGTGCGTATAATCCATGGACTCAACATTAGTCATAAAGAACTCACATACATATTGCAAAAATCTACAAGTCATCAAAAACCTCGGTACTACGTGCATGCTCATAGGGGGATAGATTGGTAGGAAAAGACCATCGCTCGTCCCGGACTGCCACTCATAAGGAGGACAATCAAATAACACCTCATGTTTCAAATTTGTTACACAACGTTTACCATACATGCATGCTACGGGCCTTGCAAACTTCAACATAAGCACTTCTCAAATTCAAAACTACTCAACTAGCACGACTTTGATATTATTATCTCCATATCTCAAAACAATCATCAAGCATCAAACTTCTCTTAGTATTCAATACTCTATATGAAAGTTTTTACTATTCTTGGATGCCTAGCATGTTATGATTTTAAGCAAATTACCATGCTATTAAGACTCTCAAAATAATCTAAGTGAAGCATGATAGTTCATCTATTTCTTTAAAATAAAACTACCACCATGCTCTAAAAAGATATAAGTGAAGCACTAGAGCAAATGACAATCTACTCCGAAAGATATAAGTGAAGATCAATGAGTAGTCGAATAATTATGCAACTATGTGAAGACTCTCTAACATTTAATAATTTCAGATTTGGTATTCTATTCAAACAGCAAGCAAAGCAAAATGACTTTCTAAGAATGGCAAACATCATGTGAAGAAGCAAAAACTTAGGATCAACCGAAACTAACCGATAGTTGTTGAAGAAGAAAGGTGGGATGCCAACCGGGGCATCCCCAAGGTTAGATGCTTGAGACTTCTTGAAATATTATCTTGGTCTGCCTTGGGAATCCCTAAGCTTGAGCTTTTGTGTCTCCTTAATTCCTCTCATATCAAGGTCTCCCTAAATCTCAAAAGCTTCATCCACACAAAACTCAACAAGGACTCGTGAGATAAGTTAGTATAAACCATTGCCAAAACCTTATCATACTCTACTGTAGCAAATCCCTAAAATTATTATTCAACATTGCATACTAAATGCCTCTGCATATTTAATAGTCCCATCCTCAAATAGAATCATTAAAGAAGCAAACATATGCAAACAATGCAAACATAACAGCAATCTGCCTAAACATGACAGTCTGTAAAGAATGCAGCAACATCCATACTTCCCTAGATCCAAAAATTATGAAAGAAAATTCTCACTGTAGTAAATTTATCATAGCTTAATATGCAAAAGGTTTCAAAATTTTATCACATTCTGACTTTTCTAGGGAATTATTGCAACAGCGGTAAACTTTCTGTTTTCAAACAGCAACATGTGGACTTCTAAAATAGGCATAGTAAAGACTATCAATGCCACTTTTATTGAAATAAAAGATGCAAAACATTGTTATAAATAACAGCAAGCAAATCCTAACAAAATAAATTGATGCTCCAAGCAAAACACATATCATGTGGCGAATAAAAATATAGCTCCAAGTAAAGTTACCAATGAACGAAGACGAAAGAGGGGATGCCTTCCGGGGCATCCCCAAGCTTAGGCTCTTTTCTATCCTTGAATATTACCTTGGGATGCCTTGGGCATCCCCAAGCTTAGGCTCTTGCCACTCCTTATTCCATAGTCCATCGAATCCTTACCCAAAACTTGGAAACTTCACAACACAAAACTTAACAGAAAACTCGTAAGCTCCGTTAGTATAAGAAAGAAAATCACCATCATAAGGTACTGTAATGAAATCATTATTAATTTATATTGGTGTTAAAACTACTGTATTCCAAATTATCTATGGTTCATACCCTCCGATACTACTCATAGATTCATCAAAATAAGCAAACAACACATAGAAAACAGAATCTGTCAAAAACAGAACAGTCTGTAGTAATCTGGATCAGACGTATACTTCTGGAACCCCAAAATTCTAAAATAAATTGTTGGACCTGAGGAATTTATCTATTAATCATCTGCAAAAATAATTAACTAAATAGTACTCTCCAAATAAAAATGGCAGCAATTCTCGTGAGCGCTAAAGTTTCTGTTTTTTACAGCATGATCAACAAGACTTTCCCCAAGTCTTCCCAAAGGTTTTACTTGGCACAAACACTAATTAAACACATAAAACCACATCTAAACAGAGGCTAGATAAATTATTTATTACTAAACAGGAGCAAAAATCAAGGAGCAAAAATAAAATTGGGTTGCCTCCCTACAAGCGCTATCGTTAACGCCCCTAGCTAGGCATGATGATTTCAACGATGCTCACATAAAAGATAAGAATTGAAACATAAAGAGAGCATCATGAAGAATATGACTAGCACACTTAAGTATAACATACTTCCTATGCATAGGGATTTTGTGAGCAAACAACTTGTGGGAATAATAATCAACTAGCATAGGAAGGCAAAACAAGCATAACTTCAAAACTTTAAGCACATAGAGAGGAAACTTGATATTATTGCAATTCCTACAAGCATATATTACTGCCTCATATTAATTTTCAGTAGCATCATGAATGAATTCAACAATATAACCAGCACCTAAAGCATTCTTTTCATGATCTACAAGCATAGAAAATTTACCACTCTCCACATAAGCAAAATTCTTCTCATGAATAATAGTGGGAGCAAACTCAACAAAATAACTATCATGTGATTGGAAATTAAGATAAAGATGACAAGTTTCATGGTAGGAGGCATTCTTTAAAGCATACGTGTCATCACAATAATCATCATAGATAGGAGGCATGCTTTCATCATAATAAATTTGCTCATCAAAACTTGGGGGACAAAAAATATCATCTTCATCAAACATAGCTTCCCCAAGCTTGTGGCTTTGCATATCATTATCATCATGGAAATTCAAGGAATTCATACTAACAACATTGCAATCATGCCCATCATTCAAATATTTAGTGCCAAACATTTTATAGATTTCTTCTTCTAGCACTTGAGCACAATTTTCCTTTCCATCATACTTACGAAAGATATTGAAAAGGTGAAGTGTATGAGACAAACTTAATTCCAATTTTTTAATTTTCTTTTATAAACTAAACTAGTGATAAAACAAGAAACTAAAAGACTCGATTGAAAGATCTAAAGATATATCTTTAAGCGCTAACCTCCCCGGCAACGGCGCCAGAAAAGAGCTTGATGTCTACTACACAACCTTCTTCTTGTAGATGTTGTTGGGCCTCCAAGTGCAGAGGTTTGTAGGATAGTAGAAAATTTCCCTCAAGTGGATGACCTAAGGTTTATCAATCCGTAGGAGGCGTAGGATGATGATGGTCTCTCTCAAGCAACCCTGCAACCAAATAACAAAGAGTCTCTTGTGTCCCCAACACACCCAATACAATGGTAAATTGTATAGGTGCACTAGTTCGGCGAACAGATGGTGATACAAGTGAAATATGGATAGAAGATAATAGTTTTTGTAATCTGAAAATATAAAAATAGCAAGGTAACTAATGGTAAAAGTGAGCATAAACGGTATTGCAATGATAGCAAACAAGGCCTATGGTTCATACTTTCGCTAGTGTAAGTTCCCTCAACAGTGATAACATAATTAGATCACATAACTATCCCTCAACATGCAACAAAGAGTCACTCCAAAGTCACTAATAGCGGAGAACGAACGAAGAGATTATGGTAGGGTACGAAACCACCTCAAAGTTATTCTTTCCAATCAATCCGTTGGGCTATTCCTATAAGTGTCACAAACAGCCCTAGAGTTCGTACTAGAATAACACCTTAAGACACAAATCAACCAAAACCCCAATGTCACCTAGATACTCCAATGTCACCTCAAGTATCCGTGGGGATGATTATACGATACGCATTGCACAATCTCAGATTCATCTATTCAACAAACACATAGGACCTCAAAGAGTGCCCCAAAGTTTCTACCGGAGAATTATGATGAAAACGTGTGCCAACCCCTATGCATAGGTTCATGGGCGGAACCCGCAAGTTG